>NC_132878.1:157500-182500 GCF_030463535.1 Salminus brasiliensis | reverse complement strand
CAATGTCATCTTCCACTGTTTTACGTCTTCGCTCACTGAAGCTCCTCTGAAATATTCGTAACGCTTCAGCCCGTCTGAGCCCAGCTTTGTTTTTGTTTTTCCACTTTTAGTTAAACACTCGCAGAGACGTCATTAAAGTGAGCTGCTTGTGCTTTTCCAGCTTCCTTATTTATAATAGTGCTGATTTCAATCTGATTTTGAAGGTGTTCCTCTTTTACAGACACTACATGTCCAAAGGTTTGTGGACACCACTTCAGCTATTTTAATCTGCACCCATTGCTGACACAGATGTGCAAATGCACACACCTTCTTGTCTAGTGCCTGTAGAGAAGTAGTGCCAATAGAATAGGACCGTTACTCCAACAAAAGCAGGATCAACTGTTTTAACACCTTTGATTTCAGAAGAAGTAGTGAATAGGCAGGTGAAAACAGTAACTGTGTCGGAATGTCTCCCAGTCTTGCCGGAGCTGTAGGAGGTTATAGAAACAGTGACCCTTCGCTTATAACACATGTATAACCACAGAGAGCATGCGCTATTACTACACACATAAGCTACTGCAAAACACGGGTAACAAAAGAGCCGGAGCTACAGGTGATACTCGCGTGTCATTACGTTACCTGTGCTTCTGCAGCTGTTACACTGAACACACCAGCAGCAGGAACACTGTCAGGGCCAGGTTTATTAATGTGTAATAACATGTAAAATGAAGCATGTCCAGCTTTGTAGTTTAATCAGGATCCGAGCCTCTTAATGCTGACCCGATCTGATCCGATCCGATCCACATTCCTATGAATAATCCAGCCCCACAGTTTAGATAAACACAGTAAATCACAGTTTTAGCAGCAGCTTCTGTAATCAGACTGAATCCTGATCTGATCTGCTTTTAAACTCTACAGTGTTTAATGTCTTCCCATTCAGCAGTGGATTAGCATTAGCATTAGCATTAGCCTCCTCCTCAGTTCTGAATGCGCTGTTCAGAGCTGGTTTAGAACCAGAGAAGGGAGAGAGGTTCTCTCGCTGGTACAACAAAGCAGTTCCACCACAGTCTGGTAATGGAGAACCACCTCAGTGTTCTGTAGGACACAGCTGTATAACAGAACCAAAGGAGCCAGAGAACAGAGCCCTGCGGTACTCCTCAGCTCAGAGCACAAACACTCAGGACTAACGTCTGGACTTCTCACTGACCAGCTTCCTGATGACCAGACTCTGCTGACCCTGAAGCTTCCTGTTAACTCATGTCTGTGTGATTTTGAGGAGAGAGTGTGTGGCGTTACCTCGGCCTGGTCCCGAATGGTCCGCGGGTCGTGGACAGTGAGCGCGGTGGGTGCCGTAATTCTGTCTGTTAATAAAGATGACCGCCGGTCACTTCTGCTTTTGTCTGGCTGTGTTTGCGTCTGATGCGGGCTGGAGGGGAAGTGGGCACGTTTCAGACTTTTGGGGAAGAGTGTGTTTCGGGGGAGGAGTGTGTTGCAGATTATTAGGAACAGTTTTATTGGATTAGTTTATAGATCTGAGAGATCAGACTGTAGAATCCCTGTCTAACATTCAGCACATCCTGAAGTGTGAGATAGATGCTCACATATTTAAAACCTGGCAAATATAGACGTAGTTCAGCCATATATCAACACACACACACACACACACACTGTATTGACAAAAGTATTGGGACACCTGTTCATTCACTGTTTCTTCTGAAATTAAGGGCATTAACGGAGCTGATGCTGCTTCTGTTGGAGTAACTGTCTCTACTGTCCAGATAAGAAGACTTTCTACTAGATTCTGGAGGAGCATTGCTGTGAGGATTTGATTGCATTCAGCAACAGGAGGTCAGGATGATGGATGATGATCACCACCTCACCTCATCATCCCCAACTCCCCAACTCATCCCAAAAATACTGGATGGAGCTCCACCTCCATCATTCCAGAGAACACAGCTCCTCCACTGCTCCACAGCTCCTCAATGCTGGGGGGCTTTATACCCCTCTAGCCCACGCCTGGCATTAGGCAGCATGGAGCCAATAGGGTCATGATGTTGATCCGCTCCAGAGAGTCCTATTCTATTGGCAGTACTTCTTCTCTACAGGGACTAGACAAGCTGTGTGTGCATTTGCACATCTGTGTCAGCAATGGGTGCAACTTAAAGTAGCTGAAAACATGTTTTAAATATATATTAATAAATATATATATTAATTTACTTACTGTGTGATGTAATCTGTGTGTGTGTGTGTGTGTGTGTGTGTACCTGCACCTGTAAAATATATAAGTGTAACTATGGAAGTGGATCTGATCTCAGTGCGGGACGGATCTGTCAGACAAGGTTAAACCCCAGATTGCAATGTTGGAAAACCTTCATACACACACACACACACACACACACACACACACACACACTCCGCTGAGAACAGGGACAGTTCTGAAGACTTGAAAAGAGGAAGTGAACCTCATTGACCGCCTCGGCGTGGGCAGGACTTTCCGTCCAGGCTGAAGAGCCTCAGAGGGAAAATGAAAGCTTTCAGTTCAGAGTTTCAGTAAAGCAGAGATTCTTTATTCTGCTGCTGGTTTTCAGCTCTGAGCTCATTAACAACCAATCAGAGAATAAAGCTACTGAACTTCACACACAGAATTCCTCCAGACCGAGCGCCTCCTAAAACCCGCCGACAGCGACGTCTCCACTGCCCCTCAGGACTCAACTCTACTCCTCTACACAGAGAACCACACACCCTCCCACTCGTTCGGAGCTCCCGCTAGCATTAGCACGAGGGTTAGCGCTTAACCCACGTCTCCTCTGATACATGTGAAGCCAGCCACCGCCTCTTTTCTAACTGCCGGGTAGCCGACACGCTCGGAGGAAAGTGCTGGGTATACGCTGCTGCCCTCCAGACGCGGTGGTTGCCTGGTGACGTCGCATCGACAGTTCAAAAAAGAGGTGTGGCTTGCTGCGCAGGTGTCGGAGGGGGCGTGTGTCGGTCTCTCACTAGTGTCGGGGGTGGGGTGTGATGGGGGTGGGGATGGATATGTACGGGCACGGGTACAGTTTGTAAAAGTGGTGTGGATCAGGGTTCGAACTCGCAACCTCTGGACCTTAGTGGCAGCACATTAGACTACTGAGCCCACTGAGACCACCTGTATTTCACTTGAACTCCTCCTGCAGTTTCTGGACACTGGATCTGAGAGGCCGAGGGGAAAGGTCAGCTCCTGTACAGCAGGTGTAGTAACCGAACTGCATCACCTACATTCTAGCAACATTCCTGCAATCAAGTGGGGTGCAAAACCAACCACCTAGCAACCCCACAGCAACTACCTGAGACACTACGGGGACTGCATAGCAACACCCAGGCAACTACTTGTTCCTTTGGGCTCATGTCAGGGTCTGTACTGGCTCAGGAACCCCTGCGTACACAGCATAAACACCTGGAGGGTATTGGACCCCACTCTGAGGTCTGGTAGTCGGCCTGTAGGAATCTGCTGGTGTTCCGTAAAGAAATAAAAGACTAGGTTCTACGAGGGGTTCTTTAACAGGGTTCTCTGTTACGGCCTTCATGAAGAAATTCTCTCCCTCACAGCAGAACACACCCTCCTCCTTTGGCCTCCACATAGTTAGGGTCGAGGTCACGGGGCAGTTTTCCATTTTCTGCCCAAATGTTGAGCTCTCCGAACACGCCGGTCTCAATCATCTCCTCCTGCCAGGGGATGGGAATGTTCCCTGAGGAAAACTCGCCATAAAACTCGTCATCTTTACCGTCGATCACCACACCCTTCACCGTGCTGAACGCCCCGACGTCGTCAATGTTCTTAGCGTACACCATCTTAGGGTCTGGAACAAATGGAGGGGGCAGCATCCCTAAAAGAGAGGGGGGGGGGGATGTTAAAGTGCTAATTTGATGCTACGAGGCTAATTTAGTGACCAAGTATGTGAAGTGCATGTTTCACCAGTTTGCATGCTACAACAGCCCAGGTACTGTTGATCTCTTGTGACTGTGAAGCTCCAAACTAACAGCCTAGCCTGACTGTGCTTTCCTCAAGCTAACAGCCTAGCCCTGTGCTAATGTGCCCCCTTTAATCTAATTCTAGCCCCAAGCTAATGTGCCTCTGAACATTAGCTAACTGAACATCGGTCTGTATGACCTCTGTCATCACGCTGCATCAGCAGGGTGGAGGCTCGTACCTGCCTCGAGCCGGCCCCAGTTCAGCTCCTTAAAGAACATCTGGTTCTTCAGCTCGGTGCAGTCGCTGTTCTTGAAGCCCAGCCTCTTCTCTGGATCCTTCTCCATCAGGCCCTTGCAGATGTCCTTCAGCTCCTTACTGAAGGTGGGGGGGTAGGACACGGCATCGTTCAGGATCCGCCTGGTCACCTCACTGTTCTCCACCTGAGGACACATGGGACAGCAACAGTGTTACTGGCGCTTTTAAGGACTTTTATTGTATGTGTGTGTGTGTGTGTGTGTGTACCTGCTCTCCTCGAACCCTAAAGGGTCCCTTGGCCGCCACCATCTCGTACAGCGTCACTCCAAGAGTGAAATAATCGACTGTATAGTCGTACTCCTTGTTCTGCAGCAGCTCTGGAGCCATGAAGCCTGAGAGAGGAGGAGAGGACAGACCGTTACCCACACTCCTCAGCTATCCACTCCACAACCACCTCTGATGTGTGCTGGGGTCACTGTCCTGTCGCAACACCCAACTGTGTCCAAATTTCAACTGATAGTCTGAGGTAGTCCTCCTTCCTCATTACTACATCTTCATAACACCTTTACTCCTGCAAATACCACTGCATCATCTGACCATTACACGTTCCTCCAGAAGGCTCCTTCTTTCTCCATGTGGTTCAGCTGTGAATTCTAGTGGAGTTTGAAAGTGTCCATTTTTGAGGCGGAGCTTCTTTCTTGGTCTCTCAGTTCATGGAGATTTAAACTCAGTTGACTGAAGACGCTGTACTGGTGCTTCAGCAGCTTCCAGGTGATGGCAGGGGGCGGTCTCAGTGGTTCTTGGGTTGTTCCTGACCATCTGAACCAGTTCCCTCTGCTAACTCATTCTCACATACCGCGGTCAGGACTGATGGTCTTGGAATCCTGACCTGTGCAAATCTACAATCATCCTTCTCAGATCTGCTCTGAGCTCCTTGGACTTTCCCACTGTACTGTACTGTGCTGCTTAACCCAACCAAACCCTTTTAATGTGGCACAGAGAAGCTCTCAGCTGTAGTCCATCATGACCAGCAGGAAGCTGAGAGCTCTTTCCTTGAAGACCTGAAAGACATGCTGGACCTTTCAGCAGCACTGATTTAATAATCGTAGTGGGGGTACACTGGGCCTGTGTGTTCTCTGAGACACTAAGAATGAACGTAGCAGACGGCCACGGCTCTGAGAGACAGCAGCAGTTCAGGACAGTCAGAGACGAAATCCCTGACGTGTCACTGCTGCTCTTCACACAGCAGAAGCTGAGAGTTCAACTCGGAGCTCTCTTCTCTCATCCTGAGCTCAGGTGTGTTCTAACATAGCCAGGAGTCAGCCAGTGTGTTATAAATGCAGTATCTGTGGGCGGAGTCTGGTGAAGGGAACTGGTATTTGGATGGAGGGAACTGCGTCTCTAACCTGGTGTTCCTGCGTATCCTGTAGTTCTGTCCTTTCCGGGCGGAAGCTCCACGGCCAGCCCGAGATCTGACAGACGAACGTGTCCTGAAAGGAAAACAGATTTTGGTGTTAATGTGTAAACAATACAGTGGAGTGTGTGTGTCTGTGTGTGTGTGTGTGTGTGTGTGTGTGTGAGAGAGAGAGAGAGTTTTCAGTGTGTTTGGTCTGGTCTGAGAGTCTCTCAGTAAGTAGAGTAATGGAATTTAAAGTAACTGATGATCAGAGGTGGGAAACCAGGCCTAGAAAGCAAAACTCTGCCTCTCCGGCCCAGAGCTGGATCCATCAGGCAGTGAGGGAACGGTCAGATCTTGAAGGTGATGAAGGTGATGAAGGTGATGAAGCAGGACAAATGGACAAGTGTAAGAATCTGAGACACTGAGACAAGAACCAAACTGTGATGTTCTAGATAGACGACTGGGTCAGAACATCTCCAGAACATCAGGCAGGTCTTGTGGGGTGCTCAGAGGAAGGACGGCCGGTGGACCTGCCTTGAGTGGAGCTGTTTTAGCAGCATAAGGGCGACCTACTCAAAACGGGGCAGGGGGTTTCTATGTGACGGTGGATCAGGGTGTAGGAAGTCGCCACAGCACCTTCAAAATCATTCAGGATTTAAAGCTTGTCCCTGCTCTCACTCAAAGCTGACCTGTGTAAAAAACAAGAGCTGATGTTGGTCATTTCTCCCAGGAGAACCACAGGAGAACCACAGGAGAACCACAAGAGTGTTAGGAATCAGAGGGGTTCTGGATAGCAGACGTTGAAGAACCCCTGTCTTCACTAACTGTCTGTCCCTGTTATCACACACTGTCCTCCTCTTCAGGTCACTAAGGTCTGACGTCTACCCACTAACAGAGTGTCTGTCCAGTGGTTTAGTGTGTGTGTGTGTATGTGTGTGTACCTGCGTCATCCAGCAGGACGTTCTCAGGTTTGAGGTCTCTGTAGATGATCCGGTGCTGGTGCAGGTGCTCCAAACCACAGACGATCTGAGCCGTGTAGAAACAGGCCCGGGTCTCGCTAAAGCCCGGCGTCTTCTCATCCACATTATACATGTGATACCTGGGGCAGACAGAGGTGGGGTGGGGGTAATATCAATGGGCCCTGTCAGTTCTTTGAGAGTTCTCCAAGAGATCAAAAGGGACTGGGGTTCAATTCTCCAGCTGGACATGTGTTTACCACTCTACACCCAACCTGAGCAACACCCCTCTACACCCTTTACACCCAACCTGAGCAACACCCCTCTACACCCAACCTGAGCAACACCCCTCTACACCCTCTACACCCAACCTGAGCAACACCCCTCTACACCCAACCTGAGCAACACCCCTCTACACCCTCTACACCCAACCTGAGCAACACTCTCTGAACCCTCTACACTCTGCCCCTCTACACCCTCTAAACTCTCTACACCCTCTATACTCTCTACACTCTCTACACCCTCTATACTTTCTACACCCTCTACACTCTCTACACCCTCTATACTCTCTACACCCTCTATACTCTCTACACCCTCTACACCCTCTACACTCTCTAAACTCTCTACACCCTCTACACTCTCTACACTCTCTACACCCTCTATACTTTCTACACCCTCTACACTCTCTACACCCTCTATACTCTCTACACCCTCTATACTCTCTACACCCTCTACACTCTCTACACTCTCTACACCCTCTATACTCTCTACACTCTCTGCCCCTCTACACTCTCTACCCCTCTACACTCTCTATACTCTCTACACTCTCTACACTCTCTACCCCTCTACACTCTCTACACCCTCTACACTCTCTACACTCTCTACACCCTCTACACTCTCTACACTCTGTACACTCTCTACACTCTCTATACTCTCTACACCCTCTACACTCTCTACACCCTCTATACTCTCTACACCCTCTATACTCTCTACACCCTCTACACTCTCTACACCCTCTACACTCTCTAAACTCTCTACACTCTGTACACTCTCTACACTCTCTATACTCTCTACACCCTCTACACTCTCTACACCCTCTATACTCTCTACACCCTCTACACTCTCTACACCCTCTACACTCTCTATACTCTCTACACTCTCTACACTCTCTATACTCTCTACACCCTCTACACTCTCTACACTCTCTATACTCTCTACACCCTCTACACTCTCTACACCCTCTATACGCTCTACACCCTCTATACTCTCTACACTCTCTACACTCTCTACACCCTCTACACCCTCTACACTCTCTACACCCTCTACACCCTCTATACTCTCTACACCCTCTACACTCTCTATACTCTCTACACCCTCTACACTCTCTACACCCTCTATACTCTCTACACCCTCTACACTCTCTATACTCTCTACACCCTCTACACTCTCTACCTCTCTACACCCTCTACACCCTCTATACTCTCTATACTCTCTACACCCTCTACACTCTCTACCTCTCTACACCCTCTACACTCTCTACCTCTCTACACCCTCTACACCCTCTATACTCTCTATACTCTCTACACCCTCTACACTCTCTACCTCTCTACACCCTCTACACCCTCTATACTCTCTACACTCTCTACCCCTCTACACTCTCTGCACCCTCTATACTCTCTACACCCTCTATACTTTCTACACCCTCTACACCCTCTACACTCTCTATACCCTCTACACCCTCTATACTCTCTACACCCTCTACACTCTCTACACCCTCTATACTTTCTACACCCTCTACACTCTCTATACCCTTTATATTCTCTACACCCTCTATACTCTCTACACCCTCTACACCCTCTACACTCTCTAAACTCTCTACACCCTCTACACTCTCTACACTCTCTACACCCTCTATACTTTCTACACCCTCTACACTCTCTACACCCTCTATACTTTCTACACCCTCTACACTCTCTACACTCTCTAAACCCTCTACACTCTCTACACTCTCTACACTCTCTACACCCTCTATACTTTCTACACTCTCTACACTCTCTACACCCTCTATACTTTCTACACCCTCTACACTCTCTACACCCTCTATACTCTCTACACCCTCTATACTCTCTACACCCTCTACACTCTCTACACTCTCTACACCCTCTATACTCTCTACACTCTCTGCCCCTCTACACTCTCTACACCCTCTACACTCTCTACCCCTCTACACTCTCTATACTCTCTACACTCTCTACCCCTCTACACTCTCTATACTCTCTACACCCTCTACACTCTCTACACTCTCTACCCCTCTACCCCTCTACACTCTCTACACCCTCTACACTCTCTACACCCTCTACACTCTCTATACTCTCTACACTCTCTACACTCTCTATACTCTCTACACCCTCTACACTCTCTACACCCTCTATACTCTCTACACCCTCTACACTCTCTACACCCTCTATACTCTCTACACCCTCTATACTCTCTACACCCTCTACACTCTCTACACCCTCTACACCCTCTACACTCTCTAAACTCTCTACACTCTCTACACTCTCTATACTCTCTACACCCTCTACACTCTCTACACCCTCTATACTCTCTACACCCTCTACACCCTCTACACTCTCTATACTCTCTACACTCTCTACACTCTCTACACTCTCTACCCCTCTACACTCTCTACACCCTCTACACTCTCTACACCCTCTACACTCTCTATACTCTCTACACTCTGTACACTCTCTACACTCTCTATACTCTCTACACCCTCTACACTCTCTACACCCTCTATACTCTCTACACCCTCTACACTCTCTACACCCTCTATACTCTCTACACCCTCTATACTCTCTACACCCTCTACACTCTCTACACCCTCTACACCCTCTACACTCTCTAAACTCTGTACACTCTGTACACTCTCTATACTCTCTACACCCTCTACACCCTCTATACTCTCTACACCCTCTACACTCTCTACACCCTCTACACTCTCTATACTCTCTACACTCTCTACACTCTCTATACTCTCTACACCCTCTACACTCTCTACACTCTCTACACCCTCTACACTCTCTACACCCTCTATACTCTCTACACTCTCTACACCCTCTACACCCTCTACACCCTCTATACTCTCTACACCCTCTATACTCTCTACACCCTCTACACTCTCTACACCCTCTACACCCTCTACACTCTCTACACCCTCTACACTCTCTATACTCTCTACACCCTCTACACTCTCTACCTCTCTACACCCTCTACACCCTCTATACTCTCTATACTCTCTACACCCTCTACACTCTCTACCTCTCTACACCCTCTACACCCTCTATACTCTCTACACTCTCTACCCCTCTACACTCTCTGCACCCTCTATACTCTCTACACCCTCTATACTTTCTACACCCTCTACACCCTCTACACTCTCTATACCCTCTACACCCTCTATACTCTCTACACCCTCTACACTCTCTACACCCTCTATACTTTCTACACCCTCTACACTCTCTATACCCTCTATACTCTCTACACCCTCTACACTCTCTACACCCTCTATACTCTCTACACCCTCTATACTCTCTACACCCTCTACACTCTCTATACTCTCTACACCCTCTATACTCTCTACACTCTCTACACCCTCTATACTCTCTACACCCTCTATACTTTCTACACCCTCTACACTCTCTACCCCTCTAAACTCTCTACACCCTCTATACTTTCTACACCCTCTACACTCTCTACCCCTCTACACTCTCTATACCCTTTACACTTTCTACACCCTCTACACTCTCTACACCCTATACACCCTCTACACTCTCTACACTCAACCTGAGCAACACTCTCTACACCCTCTACACTCTCTACACCCAACCCGAGCAACATTCTCTACACCCTCTACACGCAACCTGAGCAACACTCTCTACACCCTCTACGCCCTCTACACCCAACCTGAGCAACACTCTCTACACCCTCTACACTCTCCTACCTGTGGAACACGATTCACCTGGAAGCGCTCTGATAATAACGAATAGTCTATGAAGCTCAGTGACGGCATCAGTGTGAAATAATTCAAACATCCAGATAAAACCACTGACCTCAAGCCTGACCTGACCTGAGACTGTCATTCAGGCTGCTGACCTTTAATGTGTATACACCAGTACTGTAAAACAGTGAGAGAGTGGCTGTGGCTGATTATCATTTAAAGGAACAGGCAGACACACCGGGCCAGCAGAACCGGGCTGTTCAGGGGGAGGAGCTGCAGACCACAGCTGCTTCATTAAGACCCAGAGTGTGTTAACCTGTACCTCACAGAGCTCTACAGATTACACAGGATTAGAGGCATCACACACACCACACACACTCCACACAGACTCCACACACACCAAACACACACACGAGACACTCCACACACACACAAGACACTCCACACACACACAAATTATTTATTTTGACTCATCAATATGCAGATTTCTTAACTCTGTACACAGCTCTGGATAGGAACACCTGCTGGATGAATAAAAGAATAAATAATGAGCAGTACCGGAGGTCTCCTCCATTCATGATGGTCATCACCAGGCAGAGGTCAGTCTTGGTCTGGAAGGCGTATGCCAGCGTGACGATGAAGCGGCTGTGGACTTTCGCCAGGATCCGTTTTTCGACCATCGCCCCCTAAACGACAACACAGCAGCATCAGCACTCCGCTCACTCACCCTTCCAGTACCTTCACTGTGACCCATCAGGTGTCTGTCTGTCCATTTACCTGTCTGACTGTCTCTAGAGGTCACTGACCTTGCACTTACACACAGCAGTGCAGTTCTGCAGTGTTCCTCAGCTCAGGTCAGTCACGCTCAGCTGAGTGAGGGTCAGGTAAGAGAGCATAGCTCAGGTGAGCTCAGGGTCCAGGTGAGTGGAGTTTCAGGTGAGTTGGGGTTGGGTCAGTCTTGATCAGGGGAGCTGGGGACAGGTCAGTCAGAAATAGTTGAGTCGTGGTCAGGTAAGCAAGGGTCAGATCAGTCATAATCAGGTGAGTCAGGGTTAGGCTGTTTAGCTCCGGTGCTGCTAGAACTTTCTGCATGAAATGAGATCAGATCTTCACCACAAGTTCTAACCCGGATAAAGAGAACCCATTAACACAGAGGCTGCAGAAACCCGACTTACAGCTCCACTCCACTGTGAGGCAGATGGCACCGGGCCAACTCTTCAGTCCAGTGGCAGTCCAGCAAGACTTACTCCAAGAGCTCGGGAAGAGCGTTCCAGAACCCCAAGGTAGAACCCTAACTCCTGCATGAAGTGACATCTGTGTTCATGAGTCCACCATCAGACAGTGGAATGTGGGTTAGGGGGGTTCAGATGGGCTCTGAATGGGTTTGTACACATGCTGTTACTGGGACCCAGTTGGGCTTCCCAAATGAGCCTCATTATTACAGTCTTCTTAACCTCACATGGGTCCAATCTTGGCTCCATATGCAGTGTACAACCCAGATGCCCCCATGTCTAAGTCCTCCTGATCCCATAATTGCCCCTGGTGGGAACCCATATGTAGGGCCATCATGGAACTTGAGTACAAAACTGCCCATACAGGCCTCACATGGACATGCTAGCTGGGAAGTGGGTCATGTCACAAGACGATGACCCTAAGCTCACAAGCAAGTCTACAAAAACAGTTCTGGAATGGCCCAGTTAAAGTCCAGACCTTTACCCAATGGAAAAGCTGACCTAAAAAGAGGAAGCCAACCAACATCTGAGCTGAAGTAAGAATGAGCTTCATTGTGATGAAAATCTGATTACATTTCAGGTCAGATTCAGGTCCTGTAGCAGATTTTTTACTTTCTGCACCTGAATGTTCCATCTCGGTGTAGCTCTCCTTCTCAGCCCATTCTACTGTCTGTGTCTCTCTCTCTCTCTCTCTCTCTCTCTCTCTCTCTCTCTCGCTCTCTCTCTCTCGCAGTGTTATTGGTTAGGCTGATTTGTGTTATATTCTGAAGGCAAGCCTCTTTGCTCTGAAGCCAATACAGCATGATTAGAGCTGTGTAATACCCTGCTCTCAGGTAACTCCGCTAATCCCATCTCAACTCTCTCTCTCTCTCTCTCTCTCTCTTTTATGGGGTGAGCGAGAGAGAACCACATTTTGTTCACTTATTGGTTTGTGTTTGAGGGGCAGCACTAGTGGGATTAGAGAGTCTGCGGGTGGTCCACAAATGTAACCCCCTCCCTCTTACATCGTAGCCTTTACGCTTCTTCAGTCTTTTCTTGTTCAGCTTCTTGTTGGCATACATCTTCCCCGTGGCCTTCATCTGGCAGGCGTGGACCTCCCCGAACCCGCCCTTCCCGAGCACCCGAAACTCCATGAACCAGTCCTCTGTGACCGACTGGCTCTCCAGCCACTTAAACTGGACGTAGCGCAGAAAGTACGCACTGTCTCTGAAGCCGGGCAGCGCTTTGGCCTCCAGGTGCTTCAGCAGCAGCCGCTCGCTCTCTTTAAAGAGGTCACCTCGGAGGTTCTTCAGGTCCTCCTTCACCCTGCTCACAGCCTTCTCCTCCAGGAAGCTGCAGAAGGTCTTGGAGCTGGATTCGAAATACTTGTTGACCATTTTCTGGGCTTTCTGGGCGCGGTCCTGCTCCTGGGCCGTGAGGTAATCTTCCATGTCCTTCCAGAACTCACCGGTGTTCTTGTGGACGGCCTCGCTGGTCAAATACTGCTGGAAGAGGCGCTTGCCAATGGGCTGGCGGATGCACATGCTGTCGAAGGCCGAGTCCACCGTGGTCTTCGTGTGCTCACACTCCCTGATGTGGGGCAGGTTAAGCTTGGCTCGGTACTTCTTGTCCCGCATGGTTGCAGCAGCGGCGGCGTCCACGCTCCCGCGGGCCGATACGTAGGCCGAGTTGGCCACCACCGTCTCCAGCCCACCAATATCCATGACCGGACCTGGAGGGGAAAAGTTCGGTAACAGGTGCAGTAAAGTGTTTACGGTGGGAGAGGACCGGTACCCTGCAGCCTGCCATCCTACTGCAGTGCACTGATATTCTCCCACTGTGTCATACAGCGTTTCTATAGCAACACAATGCAGGGTAAGAAAAGAAGAAGGACAGAGGACAGAAGGACAGAAGGACAGAGGACAGAGGTAGAGCTGCTGCAGGTGTGTTATTCCACAGGAAGGATTAGAGCAGGCTGATGCAGATCTATAAGTGAGCCCAGGGGTCCTGTTAAAATCCAGGCTAGGCTAAATCCCCCTGCGGCCTGCCCACCTGCCCGCCTGCCCACCTGCCCGCCTGCCCACCTCCGCTTCAGGAGCTCTTCAGTAAGCTGAAGAGGGTCAGTGTGATCCAGTCGCCTGATGGTGTAGAGCAGTACACTGACACACACTCACACACACACACACACTCACACGCTGCTTACACACACTCTCTCTCACACACACACACACACGCTGCTCACACGCTGCTTACACACACACACACACACTCACACACGCTGCTCACACACATTCTCTCACACACACACACTCACACACACGCTGCTCACACACACTCTCTCACACACGCTGCTCACACACACTCTCACACACACACACTCACACACGCTGCTCACACGCACTCTCCCACACACACACACACACACACACACACACTCACACACGCTGCTCACACACACTCTCCCACACACACACACACACACACTCACACAGCTCACACACTACTCACACACTTACACACACACTCTGACATACTGCTCCCACACACTCACTCACACACACTTACACACTCTCACACACAATCACACACACACTCTCACACTGCTCTCACCGGTGTTGGTGTTCCTCTCCTCACTGAAACACAGTCAAGAAATAAACTCCTTAAAGCTCCTTCATCAACACCGCAGAACCTCCCCTGCAGAACCTCCCCTGCAGAACCTCACGCAGTTCTCCTCCACTGAGGCTCTCTCACCCTCTGTTCACTGCTCTCTCTCTCGCCCTCTGTTTCAACTGCTCTGCCTCTCTCTCTCTCTCTCTCTCTCAGGGAGGGAGGAGGTGTGTGTGTGGTTTTACTGCAGTTTTACTACCCCTCACACACTACCCCTCACACACTGCCCCTTACACCCTACCCCTCACACACTACCCCTCACACACTGCCCCTTACACCCTACCCCTCACACACTACCCCTCACACACTGCCCCTTACACCCTACCCCTCACACACTACCCCTCACACACTGCCCCTTACACCCTACCCCTCACACACTACCCCTTACACCCTACCCCTCAAACACTACCCCTCACACACTGCCCCTCACACACTACCCCTCACACACTACCCCTCAAACACTACCCCTCACACACTGCCCCTCACACACTACCCCTCACACACTGCCCCTCACACACTACCCCTCACACACTGCCCCTCACACACTACCCCTCACACACTGCCCCTCACACACTACCCCTCACACACTGCCTCTCACACACTACCCCTCACACACTGCCTCTCACACACTACCCCTTACACCCTACCCCTCACACACTACCCCTCACACACTGCCCCTCACACACTACCCCTCACACACTGCCCCTCACACACTACCCCTCACACACTGCCCCTTACACCCTACCCCTCACACACTGCCCCTCACACACTACCCCTCACACACTGCCCCTCACACACTACCCCTCACACACTACCCCTCACACACTGCCCCTCACACACTACCCCTCACACACTGCCCCTCACACACTACCCCTCACACACTACCCCTCACACACTACCCCTTACACCCTACCCCTCACACACTACCCCTCACACACTTGTTCAGCTTCTTGTTGGCATACATCTTCCCCGTGGCCTTCATCTGGCAGGCGTGGACCTCCCCGAACCCGCCCTTCCCGAGCACCCGAAACTCCATGAACCAGTCCTCTGTGACCGACTGGCTCTCCAGCCACTTAAACTGGACGTAGCGCAGAAAGTACGCACTGTCTCTGAAGCCGGGCAGCGCTTTGGCCTCCAGGTGCTTCAGCAGCAGCCGCTCGCTCTCTTTAAAGAGGTCACCTCGGAGGTTCTTCAGGTCCTCCTTCACCCTGCTCACAGCCTTCTCCTCCAGGAAGCTGCAGAAGGTCTTGGAGCTGGATTCGAAATACTTGTTGACCATTTTCTGGGCTTTCTGGGCGCGGTCCTGCTCCTGGGCCATGAGGTAATCTTCCATGTCCTTCCAGAACTCACCGGTGTTCTTGTGGACGGCCTCGCTGGTCAAATACTGCTGGAAGAGGCGCTTGCCAATGGGCTGGCGGATGCACATGCTGTCGAAGGCCGAGTCCACCGTGGTCTTCGTGTGCTCACACTCCCTGATGTGGGGCAGGTTAAGCTTGGCTCGGTACTTCTTGTCCCGCATGGTTGCAGCAGCGGCGGCGTCCACGCTCCCGCGGGCCGATACGTAGGCCGAGTTGGCCACCACCGTCTCCAGCCCACCAATATCCATGACCGGACCTGGAGGGGAAAAGTTCGGTAACAGGTGCAGTAAAGTGTTTACGGTGGGAGAGGACCGGTACCCTGCAGCCTGCCATCCTACTGCAGTGCACTGATATTCTCCCACTGTGTCATACAGCGTTTCTATAGCAACACAATGCAGGGTAAGAAAAGAAGAAGGACAGAGGACAGAAGGACAGAAGGACAGAGGACAGAGGTAGAGCTGCTGCAGGTGTGTTATTCCACAGGAAGGATTAGAGCAGGCTGATGCAGACTACCCCTCACACACTACCCCTCACACACTACCCCTCACACACTGCCCCTCACACACTACCCCTCACACACTGCCCCTTACACACTACCCCTCACACACTGCCTCTCACACACTACCCCTCACACACTACCCCTCACACACTGCCCCTCACACACTACCCCTTACACCCTACCCCTCACACACTGCCCCTTACACACTACCCCTCACACACTGCCCCTTACACACTGCCCCTCACACACTACCCCTCACACACTGCCTCTCACACACTACCCCTCACACACTACCCCTCACACACTGCCCCTTACACCCTACCCCTTACACCCTACCCCTCACACACTACCCCTCACACACTGCCCCTCACACACTGCCTCTCACACACTACCCCTCACACACTACCCCTCACACACTGCCCCTTACACCCTACCCCTTACACCCTACCCCTCACACACTACCCCTCACACACTACCCCTCACACACTGCCCCTTACACCCTACCCCTCACACACTACCCCTCGCACACTGCCCCTTACACACTACCCCTCACACACTGCCCCTTACACACTGCCCCTCACACACTACCCCTCACACACTGCCTCTCACACACTACCCCTCACACACTACCCCTTACACCCTACCCCTCACACACTACCCCTTACACCCTACCCCTTACACCCTACCCCTCACACACTGCCCCTCACACACTACCCCTCACACCCTACCCCTCACACACTACCCCTTACACCCTACCCCTCACACCCTACCCCTCACACACTGCCCCTCACACACTACCCCTCACACACTGCCCCTCGCACACTGCCCCTCGCACACTGCCCCTCGCACACTGCCCCTCACACACTACCCCTCACACACTACCCCTTACACCCTACCCCTCACACACTACCCCTTACACCCTACCCCTCACACACTGCCCCTCACACACTACCCCTTACACCCTACCCCTCACACACTGGGGATTGGGGTTTTGGCCGCTGTCCTCAGGTGCAGGGGGTCTGAATGAGGGTCTTAAATCTGAGGTACTGGTCAGACTGAAAAGATCAGCCAAACCAGAAGATTTAAGATTCAGGAGTTTATGGTCATGTGAACAGCAGAAACAAGCTGTTCCACGGTCCAATGAAATTCTTACTTTACAGTTCTTCCATTTGCCCACAGAATCGAATAAATAATCACTATAAACAGAGAGAAACAGAATAAATATTATATAAATACACACACTAAAGTAAAGCTAAGTAAAAGAAGAGCACAAAGTAAAGAAAGTAGTACAGTAGATTAGAGTACAGTACAGTGCAGTAGATTAGAGTACAGTAGAGTGCAGTAGAGTACAGTACAGTATAATAGAGTGCAGTAGAGTACAGTACAGTAGATTAGAGTACAGTAGAGTGCAGTAGAGTACAGTACAGTATAATAGAGTACAGTAGAGTACAGTACAGTAGATTAGAGTACAGTACAGTAGAGTGCAGTAGAGTACAGTACAGTAGATTAGAGTACAGTAGATTAGAGTACAGTACAGTAGAGTGCAGTAGAGTACAGTACAGTAGATTAGAGTACAGTACAGTAGAGTGCAGTAGAGTACAGTACAGTAGATTAGAGTACAGTAGAGTACAGTACAGTAGAGTGCAGTAGAGTACAGTACAGTAGATTAGAGTACAGTACAGTAGAGTGCAGTAGAGTACAGTACAGTAGATTAGAGTACAGTAGATTAGAGTACAGTACAGTAGAGTGCAGTAGAGTACAGTACAGTAGATTAGAGTACAGTAGAGTACAGTACAGTAGATTAGAGTGCAGTAGAGTACAGTACAGTAGAGTACAGTACAGTAGATTAGAGTGCAGTAGAGTACAGTACAGTATAATAGAGTACAGTACAGTAGATTAGAGTGCAGTAGAGTACAGTACAGTAAAATGCAGTAGAGTACAGTACAGTAGATTAGAGTACAGTACAGTAGAGTGCAGTAGAGTACAGTACAGCAGATTAGAGTACAGTACAGTAGAGTGCAGTAGAGTACAGTACAGTAGATTAGAGTACAGTACAATAGAGTAAGTACAGTAGATTAGAGTACAGTACAGTAGAGTGCAGTAGAGTACAGTACAGTATAATAGAGTACAGTACAGTAGATTAGAGTACAGTACAGTAGAGTGCAGTAGAGTACAGTACAGTAGATTAGAGTACAGTAGAGTGCAGTAGAGTACAGTACAGTAGATTAGAGTACAGTAGAGTACAGTACAGTATAATAGAGTACAGTACAGTAGAGTATGTACAGTAGATTAGAGTACAGTAGAGTGCAGTAGAGTACAGTACAGTAGATTACATACAGTAGATTAGAGTACAGGACAGTAGAGTGTAGTAGAGTACAGTATAATAGAGTACAGTACAGTATAATAGAGTACAGTACATACATTAGATTAGAGTACAGTAGAGTGCAGTAGAGTACAGTACAGTAGAGTGCAGTAGAGTACAGTACAGTAGATTAGAGTACAGTACAGTAGAGTGCAGTAGAGTACAGTACAGTATAATAGAGTACAGTACAGTATTATAGAGTACAGTACATACAGTAGATTAGAGTACAGTAGAGTGCAGTAGAGTACAGTACAGTATAATAGAGTACAGTACAGTAGAGTACGTACAGTATAATAGAGTACAGTACAGTAGAGTACAGTACAGTATAATAGAGTACAGTATAATAGAGTACAATACAGTAGAGTATGTACAGTAGATTAGAGTACAGTACAGTATAATAGAGTACAGTACAGTATAATAGAGTACAGTATAATAGAGTACAATACAGTAGAGTACATACAGTAGATTAGAGTACAGTACAGTATAATAGAGTACAGTAGAGTACAGTACAGTAGAGTACAGTACAGTATAATAGAGTACAGTATAATAGAGTACAATACAGTAGAGTACGTACAGTATAATAGAGTACAGTACAGTAGATTAGAGTACAGTACAGTATAATAGAGTACAGTACAGTATAATAGAGTACAGTACAGTAGATTAGAGTACAGTACAGTATAATACTCAGTGCTCCCTCCTGCAGCGCTACTGTAGAAACACAGCGCTCACACTTCCACAGCACCACCTGCTGGTGGGGTTCAAGCATTAGCGCTGCAGCAGAAGTGCTGTTTGAGTTCCTGTTTGTTTTTTATATTAAATGAATATATTAATTTGTGTACATTTTTAAACAGTTTTAATACTGTGTGATTACATCTGATTTATTTAAGAGAAAAATATATATTATAAAAATAACTAAAATTACAGATGGTGCGTATTTCCAAAAAGCTTCAAAATTACATTTACAGAAGAAACCAGCATGTACAGCATTAACTACAGCACTGTATTTTATTTTATAGGAAAAAGATCACATGTTTAAGAAAGTAATTAAACTGATTATTTAATCGATCGGCGACATTATAGATATTTACCTTTATTTATTTCTTTTTGACTGATTTTGCGGAGGGAGACTTTTATTCTGAAAAAAAGGAACTCGGCGGTACCTCACTTCCTGGAGTCTGCAGCGCTGGCGCTGTTAGCCACGGCTAAGCTAAAGATAATAAACAGGTTGTTTTAACT
Source organism: Salminus brasiliensis (assembly GCF_030463535.1). Taxonomy (NCBI): domain Eukaryota; kingdom Metazoa; phylum Chordata; class Actinopteri; order Characiformes; family Bryconidae; genus Salminus; species Salminus brasiliensis. The sequence goes on along the minus strand of NC_132878.1, from coordinate 162,629 downwards.
TTTTTAAAAGTAACTTTTAATGCAGAATTCAGGTCGTATTTCATGTTTTTGGAGAATTCGAGGTTAAGGTGTGTTTTTGTAGTTTTTATAAACTGTTTTTCAGTGAGTTTTTTTAGGAACTCTCCGTTCCACCTTAAAAGCTGCAGCAGTTACAGTAGGACCGCCTCAGGTGCCCGAATGGAGCTGCTGCAGCATTTAAGGTGGAACGGAGAGTTCCAACAAGAAGCCAAGTAGCATCAGAGATTTCGTGCTATTCTGGTTATATATTAATATATATTTAAAGTGTGATGTGTAACAATAAACATATAGATACCTGACGTTCTTTCAGTCTAGATAAACACAGAACCCAAACCCACGTTCTCCAGTAAAGGAACCCAAACGCTTCCCTCTCATATACAGCATGGCTAAGACTGGGCAACACTACATAGGCCTAGCTAAACACTGTTTACACACACACACACACACACACACACACACTTCATCAATATATTTAGAATAAAAAAATCTGAATAATTAATTATATTAAAATTCTCTCTCTCTCTCTCTCTCTCATATACAGGTGTCTCCACCTGCCCAGCTCAGTGCTGACCCATCCATTATGGCCCGGCCACTTTTCGGAGGAGCTTTATCAGCTGTCGTCCCACCAAACGCCACGGATGTCAGGTAGAGTGGTCTCTTATCTGATACACAGGTGACAAAATAAATGAAACACATAAAATAGCTAGTCAACAGTGTTGTAATCTCTCTCTGTCTCTCTCTCTCTCTCTCTGTCTCTCTCTCTCTCTGTCTCTCTCTCTGTCTCTCTCTCTCTGTCTGTCTCTCTCTCTCTCTCTCTGTCTCTCTCTCTCTGTCTGTCTCTCTCTCTCTCTCTCTGTCTCTCTCTGTCTCTCTGTCTCTCTCTCTGTCTCTCTGTCTCTCTCTCTCTCTCTGTCGTTCTCTCGCGCAGTGAGTTGAGGGAGATTCCTGATAATCAGGAGGTGTTTGTTCACGCTCACACAGATCAGAGTGTGATCATAGAGCTGGTGGAGTATCAGGCTCAGGTGGATGATGCTCAGGCCGCTAGGTAACACCCCCCCCCCCTTCATTTACCCCTCAGTGTGATCAGGTGATGTACAGCCCAGAGCTCCTCACATTACATTACACACACCCCACACCACCTGTTCACCTGTGTGTGTGTGTGTGTGTGTGTGTGTGTGTTAGGTATCACTTTGAGGACCTGGCTGGCAGTAATAAAGCAAGTGCTGAAGGGAGGTGGGAGGTGCAGGGGGTGGAGCCTGTTCCCCTCTCTCAGCTCCGCCTGCAGGAGTGTAGCTCTGCCTGGCTGCTCACAGGAACCCAGCTCATCTCTAAGTTCAACGAGGAGGTACACACATACACAGTTTGGAAAATCCAGGTCCATGAAGTAAAAATCCGCCCCAGGATTCAGTCCGGATGTGTACGTCCTGCACAGGAACACTGCGGGTCCTTTCTGACCCATGTGCTCCAGCAGAACTGCAGTATTTCCTGTTTATGAGCCGAATTCTCTCAGACCAGAGTAAACGGCTCCATCTGAACCTGCTGGAGCTGAGAGTGTTTATTCTTCTGTGTTTGTTTGTTTTTGTTTACAGGCCAAGAACACCGTAAACATTCACCTGTGTGTGTTGCGTCTGCCCCAGTACACTACAGACATCCTGATCACCCTCAACCACCCCGTTACCATCAGGTGAGTCTCTCTCACACACACTCTCACACACACACGCACACTCACCTGAATCTAAACAGATAGCAGTAAGTAAGTAGTAACTGCAGTATGTAAATAGAAGGGGAGGGGCCTTGGCAGGAACAAGGTGTATTGGTTTTGGGGGCGGGGCTATTTTGAACCCTCTCTCTTTCTCTCTCTCCCTGTCTCAGTCCTCTCAGCAGTAGTGCTACGGTCAGTGCGGTCGCTGGCTGGACACTGCAGGACTTCCACACACTGTTGCAGTCTCTACAGCTACTGGACCCCGGAGTGTTTGGATAAACACACACACACACACTGAAGCACTTCATAATAACCACATTCAGTGTTTCTTTGTATATATTTCTGTTTATTAAATGGTTTCTGTGGTAAATGTGTGTGAGCAGAAGTATTTGGACAGATCTGTGGATCTTGAAATGAAGCAGATCAGGATGTGAAGTTCAGACGTCCGGCTTTAATTAGATGGGTTTAGCATCAGGACTGCAGCACAGCCATTCATACACACGCCCTCCATTCTCACACACTCAAAAGTAATTGGACAGACTACCAGACAGAGAAGGCAATGACTGTGAATCCTGACCGGTGTTCAGCCTCCCGAAAGCTTTACTGGGCTTCAGCACAGCAGACAGGAGGGCAGTCTGCAGCGCTGGAGCTGTTAAACAGGTTGTTTTTAGGGACGTTCTGATGCAGCTTATCTGATTCTTTAGAGTTTTTATGATGAACACTGAGAAACAGATCACACCTGGGCCACAAACCGCTTCTCACGCAGCTGTCCGAATACTTTTGAGCTTGTGTGAAGGTGTAAATGGAAGAACTGGCGTATGTATAATATTCATCAAGGACCGAAGAACCTTCTGTTCTTCTTTAGTTCAGTTATTACACTGAGACTGACCCCTCACTGACCGCTCACTCAGCACGTCCAACAGTAGCTCTGCTGCTATTGGCTCCAGGCTGTGAGCTGGTGTCTGATTGGCTGAGTGCTTGTAATATTAAAATCAGTGTTTTAGGAAGGATGTAATTTGTTCACTTCGAGTGAACTGACTCACATTTCTCCGAAACTCACCCTGTCCGTTCCCATAGCAACACACCTCCTGATCTTCAGATATGCTCTCTCAGTGTTCATAGAGTAACTTCTCTCACACACACACACACAAGCCTCTTCCTTTACTTTCACCCATCATTAATGTCACACGTTCACTCATGCAGCACCAATCACACTCATTAACGAGTCAGATTCAAACACACACACACTCTCTCTCTCAATAATGATTACACTCACTGCCACTGAATCAAACACACAGCATTGATTAATGATTCACTGAATAACTGATTCACTCACACACACACACACACACACACACGGGTGTTTGGAAAGTTGTCTGTTTATTTCTTTGGCACACAGTTTAATCTGCTTAAATGACAGTAATTTATTCATTACAGTAGTTTATTAATTACAGCAGTTAATTACAGTAGTTTATTAATTACAGCAGTTAATTACAGTAGTTTATTAATTACAGCAGTTGAGTTTGTTTACAGTAACAGCTCCAGTAAGGCCGAGCAGCTCCTCACTGACTTACTACCTAAACCAGTGGACCAGTCAGCCCAGTACAAGAGTCAAGTCAGACCAGAACCCAGACGAGGTCCATACCAACAGCAGGAGCTCATAAACCATAGTGTTTTGTTCCCATGGCAACAACAAACACATTGCACACCCGACACCCGACACCCCCACTCCAACTACTCCCACGCACCTGACCCCCCCTCCCCCCATACTCCAACACACCTGACCCCCCCTCCAAAACACCTGACCCCCCATACTCCAACTACACTCCAACACACCTGACCCCCCCACTCCAACTACACTCCAACACACCTGACCCCCCACTCCAACACACCTGACCCCCCATACTCCAACTACACTCCCACACACCTGACCCCCCCTCCCCCATACTCCAACACACCTGACCCCCCATACTCCAACTACACTCCAACACACCTGACCCCCCCCCCCCCCCCCCACTCCAACTACACTCCAACACACCTGACCCCCCCGCCCCCTCTGGCACTAAATTGCTAAACACTCCTGGGCTCAGAAAGGCAATACCAGTACTGATGGTTCTGATCCAGTCTGAGCTGAACTCCTGAGACAGTGTTTTAATAGAAGGTCTGTCAGAGGAGGTCCACTGTCTAGTGTGTGTGTGTGTGTGTGTGACAGTATGTTTTAGTGAGTGTGTGGGTGAATGTGTGTGTGTGAGATAGTATGTGAGTGTGTGTGTGAGTAAGTGAATGTGTGTGAGTGAGAATGTGTGTGTGAGAGTATGAGCATGAGTGTGTGTGAGTGTGTATGAGTGTGTGTGTGTGTGTGTGTGTGTGTGTGATTATGTCTCAGAGGCTGTTCTACAGCTGAACTCCTGACCGCAGAACCGGATGTTCCGCTGGTCAGTGTGAGGAGTGTGAGCACAGCACAGCTGAAAAACAGCTCAAATACAAACAACAATCAGGTTATTGATCCGGGCATCAGTGCACTGTTACCTACTGATCAATCAATCAATCACTGTTTGTTTACAAAGGTCAGAGAAGCTGCCCGTCAGAACAGTGTGTGTGGTCAGTGGCTGTGTTTGGTCAGTATGTGTGTGTGTGGTCAGTGACTGTGTTTGGTTTGTAGCTATGTGGTCAGTAGGTGTGTGGTCAGTAACTGTGGTCAGTGACTGTGTGGTCAGTATGCGTGTGTGTGTGGTCAGTAACTGTGTGGTCAGTAACTGTGTGGTCAGTAGCTATTTTTGTTAAGTGACTGTGTGATCAGTATGTGTGTGTGTGGTCAGTAACTGTGTGGTCAGTTGCTTTGTGTGCGGTTAGTACACAAAAGTGTGTGTGTGGTCAGTGATTGTGTCTGTGGTAGATGTAGCGGAGCTGATCCCAGAACAGCAGTGAGAGGACAGTGTGAGGACCGAGTCTGAAGTAGGACGCTCCGAGTCCTTTATACAGTCCGGTCAGTCCCTCCGTCCTCAGTGTCCGAGAGAAACAGTCCACAAAGCCTCGGTACAGCTGGCCCTGACACACACACACACACACACACACAGTGAAGTGAAGGATGACGGACAGGGTTCTGCACGGTGAAGAACAGCAGCTCGGTTCCTCAGTGGAACCTGTGGCTCACCTTGCCCAGCTGGTCGACCGGTTGGTTATAGAGTCGGGTGCTGACCACATCAAACGGAGTCATCGCCAAAACCACGGCAACACTGCCGACCATCCCAGCACTGAGAGCCACCAACCAACTGTCCTCAGGAAACACCTAGAGAGAGAGAAAGACAGAGAGAAAGACAGGGAGAGAGACGGAGAGAAAGACAGAGAGAAAGACAGGGAGAGAGACGGAGAGAAAGACAGGGAGAGAGACGGAGAGAGAGACGGAGAG
>NC_132878.1:137500-152500 GCF_030463535.1 Salminus brasiliensis | reverse complement strand
TAATAAACTGTGGTTCTGTAATAAACTGTGGTTCTTTAATAAACTGGTTCTGTAGTAAACTGGTTCTTTAATAAACTGTGGTTCTGTAATAAACTGGTTCTGTAATAAACTGGTTCTGTAGTAAACTGGTTCTGTAATAAACTGGTTCTGTAATAAACTGTGGTTCTGTAATAAACTGGTTCTGTAGTAAACTGGTTCTGTAATAAACTGGTTCTGTAGTAAACTGGTTCTTTAATAAACTGGTTATGTAATAAACTGGTTCTGTAGTAAACTGGTTCTGTAGTAAACTGGTTCTTTAATAAACTGGTTATGTAATAAACTGTTTCTTTAATAGACTGGTTCTGTAGTAAACTGTAGTTCTGTAGTAAACTGGTTCTGTAATAAACTGGTTCTGTAATAAACTGGTTCTGTAGTAAACTGGTTCTGTAATAAACTGGTTCTGTAGTAAACTGGTTCTGTAGTAAACTGGTTCTGTAATAAACTGTGGTTCTGTAATAAACTGGTTCTTTAATAAACTGTGGTTCTGTAATAAACTGGTTCTTTAATAAACTGTGGTTCTGTAATAAACTTGTTCTGTAATAAACTGGTTCTGTAGTAAACTGGTTCTGTAATAAACTGTGGTTCTGTAATAAACTGGTTCTTTAATAAACTGTGGTTCTGTAATAAACTGGTTCTTTAATAAACTGGTTCTGTAGTAAACTGGTTCTGTAATAAACTGTGGTTCTGTAATAAACTTGTTCTGTAATAAACTGGTTCTGTAGTAAACTGGTTCTGTAATAAACTGTGGTTCTGTAATAAACTGGTTCTGTAATAAACTGTGGTTCTGTAATAAACTGTGGTTCTTTAATAAACTGGTTCTGTAGTAAACTGGTTCTTTAATAAACTGTGGTTCTGTAATAAACTGGTTCTGTAATAAACTGGTTCTGTAGTAAACTGGTTCTGTAATAAACTGGTTCTGTAATAAACTGTGGTTCTGTAATAAACTGGTTCTGTAGTAAACTGGTTCTGTAATAAACTGGTTCTGTAGTAAACTGGTTCTTTAATAAACTGGTTATGTAATAAACTGGTTCTGTAGTAAACTGGTTCTGTAGTAAACTGGTTCTTTAATAAACTGGTTATGTAATAAACTGTTTCTTTAATAGACTGGTTCTGTAGTAAACTGTAGTTCTGTAGTAAACTGGTTCTGTAATAAACTGGTTCTGTAATAAACTGGTTCTGTAGTAAACTGTTTCTTTAATAAACTGGTTATGTAATAAACTGGTTCTGTAGTAAACTGTTTCTTTAATAAACTGGTTATGTAATAAACTGGTTCTGTAGTAAACTGGTTCTTTAATAAACTGTTTCTTTAATAGACTGGTTCTGTAGTAAACTGGTTATGTAATAAACTGGTTCTATAGTAAACTGGTTCTTTTATAAACTGGTTCTGTAGTAAACTGTGGTTCTGTAATAAACTGGTTCTGTAGTAAACTGGTTCTTTAATAAACTGTTTCTTTAATAGACTGGTTCTGTAGTAAACTGGTTCTGTAGTAAACTGGTTCTTTAATAAACTGTTTCTTTAATAGACTGGTTCTGTAGTAAACTGGTTCTGTAATAAACTGTGGTTCTGTAATAAACTGGTTCGGTAATAAACTGGTTCTGTAGTAAACTGGTTCTGTAGTAAACTGGTTCTGTAATAAACTGTGGTTCTGTAGTAAACTGGTTCTGTAATAAACTGGTTCTGTAATAAACTGTGGTTCTGTAATAAACTGTGGTTCTGTAGTAAACTGGTTCTGTAGTAAACTGGTTCTGTAATAAACTGGTTCTGTAGTAAACTGGTTCTGTAATAAACTGGTTCTGTAGTAAACTAGTTCTGTAATAAACTGTGGTTCTGTAATAAACTGGTTCTGTAATAAACTGTGGTTCTGTAATAAACTGTAGTTCTGTAATAAACTGTGGTTCTGTAATAAACTGTGGTTCTTTAATAAACTGGTTCTGTAGTAAACTGGTTCTTTAATAAACTGTGGTTCTGTAATAAACTGGTTCTGTAATAAACTGGTTCTGTAATAAACTGTGGTTCTGTAATAAACTGGTTCTGTAATAAACTGTGGTTCTGTAATAAACTGGTTCTGTAGTAAACTGGTTCTGTAATAAACTGGTTCTGTAATAAACTGGTTCTGTAATAAACTGTGGTTCTGTAATTAACTGGTTCTGTAATAAACTGTGGTTCTGTAATAAACTGGTTCTGTAATAAATTGTGGTTCTGTAGTAAACTGGTTCTGTAATAAACTGGTTCTGTAGTAAACTGGTTCTGTAATAAACTGTGGTTCTGTAATAAACTGTGGTTCTGTAGTAAACTGGTTCTGTAATAAACTGTGGTTCTGTAATAAACTGGTTCTGTAATAAACTGGTTCTGTAATAAACTGGTTCTGTAGTAAACTGGTTCTGTAATAAACTGTGGTTCTGTAATAAACTGTGGTTCTGTAGTAAACTGGTTCTGTAATAAACTGGTTCTGTAATAAACTGTGGTTCTGTAGTAAACTGGTTCTGTAATAAACTGGTTCTGTAGTAAACTGGTTCTGTAATAAACTGTGGTTCTGTAATAAACTGGTTCTGTAATAAACTGTGGTTCTGTAATAAACTGTGGTTCGGTAATAAACTGGTTCTGTAATAAACTGTGGTTCTGTAATAAACTGGTTCTGTAATAAACTGTGGTTCTGAAGTAAACTGGTTCTTTAATAAACTGGTTCTGTAGTAAACTGTGGTTCTGTAATAAACTGTGGTTCTGTAATAAACTGGTTCTGTAATAAACTGTGGTTCTGTAGTAAACTGGTTCTGTAATAAACTGGTTCTGTAATAAACTGTGGTTCTGTAATAAATTGGTTCTGTAATAAACTGTGGTTCTGTAATAAACTGTGGTTCTGTAATAAACTGGTTCTGTAATAAACTGTGGTTCTGTAATAAACTGGTTCTGTAATAAACTGGTTCTGTAATAAACTGTGGTTCTGTAATAAACGGGTTCTCTAATAAACGGGTTCTGTAATGAACTGTGGTTCTGTAGTAAACTTTGGTTCTGTAATGAACTGGTTCTGTAATAAACTGGTTCTGTAATGAACTGGTTCTGTAGTAAACATTGGTTCTGTAATAAACTGGTTCTTTGATAAACTGGTTCTGTAATAAACTGGTTATTTAATAAACTGTGGTTCTGTAATAAACGGGTTCTCTAATAAACGGGTTCTGTAATGAACTGTGATTCTGCAATTAACTGTGGTTCTGTAATAAACTGTGATTCTGCAATTAACTGTGGTTCTGCAATTAACTGTGGTTCTGTAATAAACTGGTTCTGTAATAAACTGTGGTTCTGTAATAAACTGGTTCTGTAGTAAACTGTGATTCTGCAATTAACTGTGGTTCTGTAATAAACTGGTTCTGTAATAAACTGTGATTCTGCAATTAACTGTGGTTCTGTAATAAACGGGTTCTCTAATAAACGGGTTCTCTAATAAACGGGTTCTGTAATGAACTGTGATTCTGCAATTAACTGTGGTTCTGTAATAAACTTGTTCTGTAATAAACTGGTTCTGTAATAAACTTGTTCTGTAATAAACTGTGGTTCTGTAGTAAACTGGTTCTGTAATAAACTTGTTCTGTAATAAACTGGTTCTGTAATAAAGTGGTTCTGTAATAAACTGGTTCTGTAATAAACTTGTTCTGTAATAAACTGGTTCTGTAATAAACTGGTTCTGTAATGAACTGTGGTTCTGTAATAAACTGGTTCTGTAATAAACTGGTTCTGTAATAAACTGTGGTTCTGTAATAAACTGGTTCTGTAATAAACTGGTTCTGTAATAAACTTGTTCTGTAATAAACTGGTTCTGTAATAAACTGGTTCTGTAATAAACTGTGGTTCTGTAATAAACTGGTTCTGTAATAAACTGGTTCTGTAATAAACTGTGGTTCTGTAATAAACTGTGGTTCGGTAATAAACTGGTTCTGTAATAAACTGTGGTTCTGTAATAAACTGGTTCTGTAATAAACTGGTTCTGTAATAAACTGTGGTTCTTTAATAAACTGGTTCTGTAATAAACTGGTTCTGTAATAAACTGGTTCTGTAATAAACTGTGGTTCTTTAATAAACTGGTTCTGTAATAAACTGGTTCTGTAATAAACTGTGGTTCTTTAATAAACTGGTTCTGTAATAAACTGGTTCTTTAATAAACTGGTTCTGTAATAAACTGGTTCTGTAATAAACTGGTTCTGTAATAAACTGGTTCTGTACAAGGACAATTCTAGTCGACTAAGTCTATTCTTGAACGGTTGTGGGAAATCCTGACTCCAGACCCGGTCCTTGGAGGAATCACTGTCTCCGTGTTTAGCTTGTTCTTTCTCCTTTCTACCACTTTCTAGCGCTTTTCCTCGTAACTGCTTTTAGGTTGTGTTTACAGTCCACAGGTTTATTAAAAAGCGGAGTACCCCACAACAACCTTATTTCGGTGCCTAAATCAGCTGAAAGCGGTAAGTTTGTATGTTATTATGGCTGTTTCTGGACTTTTTGAGTGTGAGAAGTGTGGCATGTTTAGTCTAGACCCTTTTCCCACCGCTAGTGATAATGATAGTGTTTGCACTAAATGTGTGTTAGTTAGCTCTCTGGTGGAAAAGGTGGAGCAGTTAGAGGTGTGCATCATGGGGTTACTGAAGGATAGAGAGCAAGAGTTGCCCCCCGTTGCCTCAGGGAGAGCTAGCACCGCCCCCACTCCGGCGTTAGAGCCCTCACAGCGGGGCGAATGGGTGATGTCTCGGCGGCATAGCCGGAAAGCTAAGGCTAATGCTAGCGCAAAGGCCGAAGCTAGCCCACCGGAACACCACGCTCCCCCCCCGCTCAGCGAAACACCCGCTGAGGAGCCTGTTCACAGTACTCTGGTCATAGGAGACTCTATTGTTCGACACGTGAAGATAGCTCGTCCTTTAGGGGCTCCAGCAGTGACCGTTAGCTGTTTACCGGGAGCCAGAGCGCCGGACATTAGCGGCAACCTTAAGCGGCTAGCAAACAGGAGATATTCAAGGATAGTGATTCATGTAGGGGCCAATGATATTCGTCTGCGGCAGTCAGAAATAACTAAGGATAATATTAAAGAGGTGGTTAAACTGGCCCAGACGATGTCCGATGCCGTAATTTGCTCTGGTCCCATCCCAATGAGGCGCGGCGCTGAGTCCTACAGCCGACTCACAGCGCTGAACCGCTGGATGTCCAAGTGGTGTTCCGAAAATCATGTGGGCTTCATAGATAATTGGTTAAAGTTTGAGGGCTAGCCTGGTTTTTTAGGTAGGGATGGTGTCCACCCCACGCGGGAGGGTGCTGCCTTACTTTCGTGCAGCATAGCGCATAGTCTGCTAGTTAGTCGCAGAGGAGTGTAAAGGCTGCTGACAGTCCAGAGCCGGGACCAGGCCGCAGACAGACAGGCTAAACCGACCGTCTGAGAGCTGCTCTGAGGCTCTGAGGCGTCACCCAGGTTTCACCGTATTGAGACTGTGTCTGTGCCCCGAATTAAACCCAAACAGAGAACATCTAGATCAGCTCGTTTTAATCATTTAATCAGTGTTAAAATCTCTCATTTCAACGATAACAGCAGCACCTCAGACCTAAAGCTCGGTCTACTTAACATTAGATCACTATCCTCAAAAGCAGTGATCGTGAATGAAATGATATGTGATCAGAAACTAGATGTTTTCTGCCTCACCGAAACCTGGATTAGACCTGATCAATATACAGCACTAAATGAAGCCCCCCCACAGGCTATAAATATGTACATAGCCCTAGATTATCAGGCAGAGGAGGTGGAGTATGTATAATCTACCAGAATACACTAGAGATTATTCAAAAACACTAACACCTTCACTTCTTTTGAGCTTATCTACATTAATATATCAAATCCGGCCACAAATAAAAATGTTTTCTCACTGATTAATATTTATAGGCCTCCAGGGCCCTACTCTGAATTTTTAAAAGAATTCAGTAATTTTTCTGCAGACTTGGCAGTGTGCAGCAACAAAGTTAATAGTAGGAGATTTTAATATTCACTTTGAAAAAGCAGACGATCCATTAACAAAGGCGTTTGTATTAACTTTAGATTCTGTTGGCATTATACAAAACATAACTGGACCCACACATTACTGTAATCATACCCTAGATTTAGTCCTGACCCTGGGTGTTAGCATTGATCAGCTAAATATTCTACCTCAAAGCTCAGTAATATCAGACCATTATCTAATCTCCTTTGAGCTACATCTAAGGCAAAATGTAAATTCTTCTCCCCAACACTGCCTAAAGCGCACAATAACACCAATGACAACTGTACAGTTTACTAAAAATCTCCCACTCCTTTCGACCTTAGCTTACACTCCGTCAGACCAAACGGAGCTCGTCAAATTAACAAACGATCTAGAGAATACCCTCCGATCAACCTTAGACAAAGTAGCACTGTTCAAAAATAAAATGATGAGGCAAAAAAGGCTCGCACCGTGGTACAGTGATCAAACTCGTACCTTAAAACAAACAGTGCGGAAACTAGAGCGTAAATGGCGGACGACCAAACTAGAGGTGTTCCACTCTGCATGGAAGGACGGCCTTAGTCAATATAGAAAGACTCATTAAAGCTCGCTCAGCGTATCTGACCTCGCTGATCTAGAAAAACTAAAACAATCCCAGAGTTCTTTTTACTGAGATCTCTAAACTTACTAAAATCCAGGCAGATACTCAACCCCAGATTCCAACATCTTTAACCAGTCATGTTTTTATGGACTATTTTAATAATAAAATAGAAAATATTAGACAACAAATCCAACCCTGCTTATTAAATCAAACATGGCCGTCACCCGATGTAGTTGCTTTAGAACAAAACTTAGTTGTAGAACAAAGGCTGGAAGCCTTCTACCCACTTTCACAGCCAGAACTAGAAAAAATTATATCCTCAGCTAATTGTACAACATGTACACTCGACCCGATTCCCTCTAAATTGCTAAAAGAAATTCTCCCAATTATAATCGGACCTCTTTTAACAATTGTAAATTCATCTCTTAGCCTTGGGCATGTACCCCAAACCCTTAAAATAGCAGTTATAAAACCTTTAATCAAAAAACCAAATCTTGATCCTAGCGTATTATCTAATTATAGACCCATCTCAAACTTAACATTTGTATCTAAGATATTAGAAAAAGCTGTGGCCCAACAACTCTGCTTATACCTGAGTAAAAATGACATGTATGAGAAATTCCAGTCTGGATTTAGATCCAATCACAGCACAGAGACAGTCCTAGTGAAGATTACAAATGATCTCCTTCTTGCCTCTGATCAAGGCTACGTATCTTTATTAGTCCTACTAGACCTTAGTGCAGCCTTTGATACAATAGATCATTCTATATTACTAGAAAGATTAGAGAAAATGGTTGGAATCACAGGGACAGCCCTATCATGGTTCCAATCATATCTAACGGGACGCTTCCAATTTGTAAAGATAAATGATTTATCTTCAAACTACACAGAAGTAAGATATGGAGTTCCGCAAGGCTCAATTTTAGGACCACTATTATTTACATTATACATGTTACCACTGGGCTCAGTTATAAGCAGACATGGTGTTAATTTCCACTGTTCTGCAGATGACACACAGCTCTATATATCAGCCAAACCTGATGATAAATTTAGATTACAGAAAATGGAGGACTGTGTAAAGGATATAAAACTCTGGATGTCACATAACTTCCTTCTTCTTAACAGTGACAAAACCCAGCTTCTCCTTTTAGGTCCAAAAGACTCTAGAACTAAACTCTCAGACTTAATGTTAGACTTGGCAGATTCTCCCATCATTCCTGGTTTAGCAGCTAAAAATCTTGGCGTCACATTCGACTCAGATTTATCATTTGAGCAACATCTAGCTAATATTAGCAGAACAGCCTTTATGCAGCTTAGGAACATCTCCAAACTAAGAAACTCCTTATCACTACAGGACGCAGAAAAGCTAGTACATGCTTTTATTACCTCAAGGCTAGATTACTGTAATGCACTACTGTCAGGTTGTTCCAGCAGGAACCTCAATAAACTTCAGCTGCTTCAGAACACTGCAGCCAGGGTCATTACTAAACCTAGAACATCTGACCATATCAGTCCAGTTCTATCAGCACTGCACTGCTCCCAGTTCAGTTCAGCACTGATTATAAAATTCTTCTATTAACATATAAAGCCCTACATGGCCTCGCTCCTGAGTACCTGCAGGATCTTATAGTATATTACGAACCATCAAGACTACTTAGATCTCAGGGTACTGGCCTCTTACGCATTCCCAAAATTCAGAAAACCTCAGCGGGGGGAAGAGCCTTTTCTTATAAAGCCCCCAACTCTGGAATAACCTTCCAGATAATGTTCGGGACTCAGACACAGTCTCAATCTTTAAATCTAAACTGAAACTCATCTGTTTAGTTTAGCTTTTGGTAATTAATGTTTCTTAGATAAGGGCTGCAGGTCCAGGGGTTCGCGGACCCAGGGAATTGTAGTACACTGAGATGCTGGAGCTGTCGTCTCGCTGCTTACACGCGATCACTCAGGTTTGTGGACGGTGGAGCAGATAGATGCTGGTGTTCTCAGGGTAAGCCCGTGTCCGTGTTACCTTCTGGCTCTCTCCTTTTAATTATGCTGTGATAATCAGACCTGCCGGAGTCGTCAGACATACCCAGATGCTGATTCTCAACATTCTCTGCACTCCATAAAATTCCTCTTAGAACTAACTTCTCTCTCTTTACCTTCCCCGAGTAAATGGCCACCCAGCCCGATCTGCAGGAAGATTGCCCGCTGAGGTCCCCTCTACCTGCATCTAACCAGCTGCCACCTACCAGTCCAGCCAGCGGGTCCCCCCCAACCCGCCACCACCCATGGCTCACCCGCCAGCCGCTGCTGCCTGTTTGGTGGCCGTGCTGAAACCTAGATGGACTCGTGTCTGTCTGACACTATTAATATCACCACTATTAACTTTCTGTTGTACCTGGTTTGGTCATTTTTATCATTAATGTTTAAAACTGTCTGGCCAGAGGAGGATGGGGCCCCCTTGTGAGTCTTGGTTCCTCCCAAGGTTTCTTCCTCCAGCTCTGAGGGAGTTTTTCCTTGCCACTGTCGGCGTTGGCTTGCTCACGGGGGTCTTTGATCCTTCATGTTGTTTCTTCTTTCTTCTCTGTCTCTGTTCTTTATTAAGTACTAATTATGTAAAGCTGCTTTGTGACGACAACAGTTGTAAAAAGCTCTACTAATAAATTTGACTTGACTTGACTTGACCTGTAATAAACTGTGGTTCTGTAGTAAACGTTGGTTCTGTAATAAACTGGTTCTGTAATAAACTGTGGTTCTGTAATAAACTGGTTCTGTAATAAACTGGTTTTGTAATAAACTGTGGTTCTGTAGTAAACGTTGGTTCTGTAATAAACTGGTTCTGTAATAAACTGGTTCTGTAATAAACAGGTTCTGTAATAAACTGTAGTTCTGTAATAAACTGTGGTTCTGTAATAAACTGGTTCTGTAATAAACTGGTTCTGTAATAAACTGTAGTTCTGTAATAAACTGTGGTTCTGTAATAAACTGGTTCTGTAATAAACTGGTTCTGTAATAAACTGTGGTTCTGTAATAAACTGGTTCTGTAATAAACTGGTTCTGTAATAAACTGTGGTTCTGTAATAAACTGTGGTTCTGTAATAAACTGGTTCTGTAATAAACTGTAGTTCTGTAATAAACTGTGGTTCTTTAATAAACTGGTTCTGTAGTAAACTGGTTCTTTAATAAACTGTGGTTCTGTAATAAACTGGTTCTGTAATAAACTTGTTCTGTAATAAACTGGTTCTGTAATAAACTGGTTCTATAATAAACTGTGGTTCTGTAATAAACTGTGGTTCTGTAATAAACTGTGGTTTTGTAATAAACTGTGGTTCTTTAATAAACTGGTTCTGTAGTAAACTGGTTCTTTAATAAACTGTGGTTCTGTAATAAACTGTGGTTCTGTAATAAACTGGTTCTGTAATAAACTGTGGTTCTGTAATAAACTGTAGTTCTGTAATAAACTGTGGTTCTTTAATAAACTGGTTCTGTAGTAAACTGGTTCTTTAATAAACTGTGGTTCTGTAATAAACTGGTTCTGTAATAAACTTGTTCTGTAATAAACTGGTTCTGTAGTAAACTGGTTCTGTAATAAACTGGTTCTGTAATAAACTGTGGTTCTGTAATAAACTGTGGTTTTGTAATAAACTGTGGTTCTTTAATAAACTGGTTCTGTAGTAAACTGGTTCTTTAATAAACTGTGGTTCTGTAATAAACTGGTTCTGTAATAAACTTGTTCTGTAATAAACTGGTTCTGTAGTAAACTGGTTCTGTAATAAACTGTGGTTCTGTAATAAACTGTGGTTCTGTAATAAACTGGTTCTGTAGTAAACTGGTTCTTTAATAAACTGGTTATGTAATAAACTGGTTCTGTAGTAAACTGGTTCTTTAATAAACTGTTTCTTTAATAGACTGGTTCTGTAGTAAACTGTGGTTCTGTAGTAAACTGGTTCTGTAATAAACTGGTTCTGTAGTAAACTGGTTCTTTAATAAACTGGTTATGTAATAAACTGGTTCTGTAGTAAACTGGTTCTTTAATAAACTGTTTCTTTAATAGACTGGTTCTGTAATAAACTGTGGTTCTGTAATAAACTGTGGTTCTGTAATAAACTGGTTCGGTAATAAACTGGTTCTGTAGTAAACTGGTTCTGTAATAAACTGGTTCTGTAGTAAACTGGTTCTGTAATAAACTGTGGTTCTGTAGTAAACTGGTTCTGTAATAAACTGGTTCTGTAATAAACTGTGGTTCTGTAATAAACTGGTTCTGTAATAAACTGGTTCTGTAATAAACTGTGGTTCTGTAATAAACTGGTTCTGTAGTAAACTGGTTCTGTAATAAACTGTGGTTCTGTAATAAACTGGTTCTGTAATAAACTGGTTCTGTAATAAACTGGTTCTTTATTAAACTGGTTCTGCTTGATATAAACACTCCTCTCTGTGGACTGTCACTCAGAACAAACTAACCAATCCTAGAGCAGGAGGGTGGGGCTTGTCTGAAAATGGGTGGCAAATGAAATCTTACCGCCGTTGGCTCAGCCTCTCAAAATGCGCCACAGCCCAGGTTACTCCATATCTGATTGGATGACAGAAACTCGAGTTTGCCCACGAGGTGCAGCTGTGAGTGACGTTAGAGGGCAGTGAAATAAAAAGAGAGCGTTGTAATCTGTGTGAATGTGTGTGTGTGTGTGACACTATGGGTGTGAGTGTGTGAGAGAGTGTGTGTGTGTGTGTGTGTGACACTATGGGTGTGAGTGTGTGTGTGTGTGACACTATGGGTGTGAGTGTGTGAGACTATGTGTGTGTGTGTGTGTGTGTGTGTGTGTGTGTGTGAGACTATGGGTGTGAGTGTGTGTGAGACTATGTGTGTGTGTGTGTGTGAGAGTGTGTATGTGTGTGTAAATGAGTGTGTGTGTGTGTGGATCACGTCATTCCGGTGCCCAGCACTCCCTCTCAGGTCATGCCGGCGCCCAGCACGCCCTCACCGGTCAAGGAGGCAGCCCGCCAGTCAAGCCAAGGAGGCGGCCCAGCCTGCCAGTCAAGCCAAGGAGGCGCCCAGTGTGCCCTCACAGGTCACGGAGGCGGCCCAGCCCGCCAGTCAAGCCACGGAGGCGCCCATCGCACCCTCCAAACTCAAGGAGGCGCCCAGCGCGCCCTCATGGTTCAAGGAGGCGGCCCAGCCCGCCAATCAAGCCACGGAGGCGCCCATCGCGCCCTCTGAACTCAAGGCGGCGCCCAGTAAACTTAAGGAGGCGCCCTCACGGGTCAAGAAGGCGGCCCCATCCGCCTCTGTTTGTGTCTGGGCAGTGGCTTCTGCGCCCCCTTTTGGGCAAGCAGGGCCAGCTGTCCCAGGTTCAAGGTCTGGTCTGGCGGTGGTACCCAGGACTGCCTCAAAGCGCTCTCCGCGTCAGCCCCTTCGAAGACCATGCCGTCCACGTCGGTTCCTGCTATGCACCCACTGCGTCAGTTATAGAGCCTGCGGCCCCCAGGATTGCACCTGCCTGGGGCACTGATCATCAACGGCCCCCGGGGGTGGGGGGGTCCGCAGTGGACTCGAGCTACAGACACCTAGACCCCACACAAGTTCAGTGGTTGTGGTCTTGGTTTGATTTTTGGTTTTCAGTCATGTTCATGTTTTCACCCCAGTCTTCATTTGGTTTTTGGTTTCAGGGTCATAGATGTGTTCAAGTTTTTACCGCAGATTTGTTTGATTCATGTTTTTCAGCTAAGCCTGTGGGGCCTGGGTCCCGGGACGTGGTCACCCCGGAGGAAACGCCACCAGGGCCTGCGGAGGCAAGGGGATCCCGGAGGCGTGGGGGCCGGAGGCATGGGGGCCGGAAGCAGCGCTTCAGTACTGTCACGCCCGCGCCGCTGCGCCCGCCCCAGGGGCGGTCTCGGGCCGCGGCTCACAGGCGATCAAGAACTCCCCCTTCAAAGTCATGTCATGTTAAGTTATGTTCTGGACTTTTATGTTGAAAAGGACTCTTGTGTTGACCCCCATCGTCACCATCTTGGTTTTAGGTTGTTTGTCATGTGTCTGTTCATCGTTTGGTTTATGTGTTACACCTGTGGGCTGGTGTATTTAAGGAGGGCTAGTGTCAGCTGCCGGTTGCCGAGGATTACTCTTAGTGCACCTCATGCACCCAGGTTATTGGGTTCATGGTAGAGACTCAGGATTCATTGGTCTGGTCTGTAGAGTCCATCCTTGTACAGAGGACTCTCTCTCTACCTAGCTAGCTTAGCAGGGGAAGCTAACTAGCTAGGCAGCTCTCGTCTCAGGGTCCATTAGGGAGCTACTGCAGGTCTGCGGTGATCTCTCGCCAGGCTTCTTCGGTTCAGCAAGCTGGGGTCCAGGAGCTCCAGGAGTGAGCGACTCTCCAGCTCGTTTCAGCAGTTAGCTCTCCTCACCGTTGGACCAGAACAGTGGTCTAGGTTTGGCAGCTGACTCATTATAATAATTATTATATACATATTATTATATGTAATAGGCTTGCATGGGTGACAGCAATTTTATTATTCCTGCCGTTTCTTTGCAGTGTATCTAGTTCTGCAGTTTTTGAGACATCAACACCGCTCCAACTCCAGACGGTCCGGTCTGATCGTGTGATGCAGCTTTTTGATTGGATGCACGGATTCCGAGCAGTGAAGGAATTCTGTGACTTTTTGTCCCCTAACACTTGGAACTGTGTTTAAGGTAGTTCTAAATTACACAGCCACTGAATTTAAAATGGAACTTCGATTAACATAGCGCTAAAATTACCTAACACACACAGCCCACCGTCTCACATACTCACAGGTGAAATTAAGATGGATCTGGAGAACCAATGCAATCAGCCAGCAACACCAGAGAAACCAGCACAGAAACTAGCAACAATCCAGCAGACGCTGGGAACCATTTAACATCCCACGCTTCCATCTCCTCCTGCAGAGTTCTCTACATGCACAACACCACCACCTGCTGTCTGCTACTGCACTATACTGCCACTCTCCCACCTGCTGCTGCACCGCTGCATTTCGAGTTTTGTAGCTGATCAGAGGAATGACAATAAAGTGGAATCTATTTATCTATTTAAATGTTCTGAATCATCTGAATCAATCTGAACACTTTTGAATCCGTCTGAATCAATCTGAAGATGTTTGAATCAGTTGGAATCATTAAGAACGGTTAGAAAAAATGATCTGAATCAGCGTGAAATTTGCATCAGTTCGTCAGTATGGAGATTTAGAAGCTGCACCAGTTAACCCAGCACCACCAGTTAACCCAGCTACACCAGAAAACCCAGCAACACCAGTTAACCCAGCTACACGAGTTAACCCAGCAACACCAGAAAACCCAGCAACATCAGAAAACCCAGCTACACCAGTTAACCCAGCAACATCAGAAAACCCAGCTACACCAGTTAACCCAGCTACACCAGAAAACCCAGCAACACCAGTTAACCCAGCTACACCAGAAAACCCAGCAACATCAGAAAACCCAGCTACACCAGTTAACCCAGCTACACCAGAAAACCCAGCTACACCAGTTAACCCAGCAACACCAGAAAACCCAGTAAGACCAGTTAACCCAGTTACACCAGAAAACCCAGCAACATCAGAAACCCAGCTAAACCAGTTAACCCAGCTACACCAGTTAACCCAGCTACACCGGAAAACCCAGCAACATCAGAAAACCCAGCTACACCAGTTAACCCAGCTACACCAGAAAACCCAGCTACACCAGAAAACCCAGCAACATCAGAAAACCCAGCAACATCAGAAAACCCAGCTACACCAGAAAACCCAGCAACATCAGAAAACCCAGCTACACCAGTTAACCCAGCTACACCAGAAAACCCAGCAACATCAGAAAACCCAGCTACACCAGTTAACCCAGCTACACCAGAAAACCCAGCTACACCAGTTAACCCAGCTACACCAGAAAACCCAGCAACATCAGAAAACCCAGCTACACCAGTTAACCCAGCTACACCAGAAAACCCAGCTACACCAGTTAACCCAGCAACACCAGAAAACCCAGCAACATCAGAAACCCAGCTAAACCAGTTAACCCAGCTACACCAGTTAACCCAGCTACACCGGAAAACCCAGCAACATCAGAAAACCCAGCTACACCAGAAAACCCAGCAACACCAGTTACCCAGCAACACCAGAAAACCCAGCAACATCAGAAACCCAGCTAAACCAGTTAACCCAGCTACACCAGTTAACCCAGCTACACCGGAAAACCCAGCAACATCAGAAAACCCAGCTACACCAGAAAACCCAGCAACACCAGTTACCCAGCAACACCAGAAAACCCAGCAACATCAGAAAACCCAGCTACACCAGTTAACCCAGCTACACCAGTTAACCCAGCTAAACCAGTTAACCCAGCTACACCAGTTAACCCAGCT
>NC_132878.1:10000-132500 GCF_030463535.1 Salminus brasiliensis | reverse complement strand
GAGGTGAGAAGATGTAGGAGGTCATCTGTGGAAAGAGGAGAGAAGCAGGTCAGAGAAGAGGGAGGAGGAGGGCAGTGCCTAGAGAGCGGGGTAGAGACGGGGGGGAAAGATCGGCGGATCTTGTCAACCTTTTCTTCAAAGAAGGAGACAAAATCATCTGCAGACAGGTTAGTGGGAGGTGGGGGAGTAGGAGGGTTGAGGAGAGAGGAGAAGATGGTGAATAGTTTGCGTGGGTCAGATGCAGATGATTCCAGTTTCCTCTGTAGTAAGATGCTTTAGCGGCAGCAACCTCCGTTCTAAACCTGGAGAGAAGAGACTGATAGGAGTGGAGGTCGGAGTCGTGTTGTGACTTCCGCCACTTCCTTTCAGCCAGTCTTAGCTCTCTACGGTTGTTGAGGAGGACATCTGACAGCCACGGGGAAGGTGGAGAAGAATTTGCTGACCTAGGTGAGAAAGGGCAGAGAAGGTCGACAGAGGTGGAGATAGAAGAGAGGAGAGTGTCTGTAGCAGTTTCTAGTGGGAGAGAGGAGAAAGATTCAAGATGAGGAAGAGTGGTCAGGAAAGTAGAGGCAAGAGCTGAGGGGGAAACAGAGCGAAGACTGAGGTGAAGAGTGGAGGAACTTGAGGAAGTAGTGGTTGAAGGAGCAGAGAGGGGGAGTGAGAAGGAGAGAAAGTGGTGATCAGAGAAGTCCAGAGGAGTCACAGCCACGTCCAGAGCAGGGACAGGTCTGCTGAAGATCAGGTCCAGAGTGTTCCCTGCTCTGTGTGCTGGTGCAGACTGGCTGGACGTGAGACCAAAGGATGAGAGCAATGGAAGAAGGCATGAAGACTGGAGCTTCTCTGATGGAAGGCTAAAGTCGCCAAGTAGAATAAGTGAGGCGTCAACAGGGAGTCCACTCAAGAGAACGTCCAGTTCATCAACGAAACTGCCCAAAGGACCAGGAGGACGATAGAGAACAGTGATGTGAGTCTAGTGGGAGAAGAGACAGGAACAGCACGGTGTTCAAAAGAGGAAACGTCAAGATTAGAAAAAGAGAGCGGGGTGAAGCGCCACAGAGGAGAGAGAAGTAAACCGGTGTCGCAGCCCCTGCCAGTCCTTCGTGGAGAGTGGGAAAAGGCAAAGGTGGACGACAAGGCGGCTGGAGTTGCAGAGTTGTCCGGGGTGATCCACGTCTCAGTCAGTGCCAGGAAGTTTAGAGACCGAGCAGAAGCAGAAGCTGAAATGAAATCTGCCTTCTGCACTGCAGACTGGCAATTCCACAGTCCCCCAGTTACCATCACATTGGTATTAGAACAAGGTGGGTAAATGAGGTTACCGGAATTGCGGCGTCTGCATCGGTATCTGCATCTCCGGCTGCTGTCAGAGGTGAGGACAGGAATTGCAAAGCACATCTTCAAGTACAACAGAATAGAGTTGAGTAAAAAAATAAGTTTTGTTGCTGTTTAGAGGAGCTCATGGCTGCTGATTGTTGCTGTTTAGAGGAGCTCATGGCTGCTGATTGTTGCTGTTTAGAGGAGCTCATGGCTGCTGATTGTTGCTGTTTAGAGGAGCTCATGACTGCTGATTGTTGCTGTTTAGAGGAGCTCATGGCTGCTGATTGTTGCTGTTTAGAGGAGCTCATGGCTGCTGATTGTTGCTGTTTAGAGGAGCTCATGGCTGCTGATTGTTGCTGTTTAGAGGAGCTCATGGCTGCTGATTGTTGCTGTTTAGAGGAGCTCATGGCTGCTGATTGTTGCTGTTTAGAAGAGCTCATGGCTGCTGATTGTTGCTGTATAGACGAGGTTTGAGGAGTCAGAGTTTTTAGAAAGCTGTGTGTAACCAACACAAGTCTGTTAGGATGAATGACTGAGTGGTCAGAGTGCGTTGTTTTCTACCTTTGATGTATGACCTTTGACCTTCAGGGGAGCAGAGTTCAGCAGATGAGCAGTGTGCCTGTGCCATGCTGGCCACTCAGCTGGACCACTTTCTCGGGGGGGAACCAGTCCAACACCGAGAAACCCAGGGGCACGAGAGCGCAGAGTTCATGGAGCTGTTCCCTAATGGAGTCAGCTATAAGGTATGTTGGAGGGGAGAACGAGGGAAGGGGAGGAAACGGTAAGCTCAGCCCAGCCCAGCCCAGACTAACTTACTGTTGTTGTTATACCGGATAGTGCTGCTGTACTCTCGTTGTGTGTGATTGGCTAGCTGACGGGACTATAGCCGGTCAATCATTCCACCTACTCTGGTCGGTCTAGCATTAGCTTTTAGCTGATCTCCTGCTCCACCTATGGCACAGGCGAACAGCAGTGAATATGAACAGCAGTGTTGGAGGTTCACAGTGTCTCTCTTCCAGGTCTCTTCTACCGGCCCCCTTGTAGTGGACTGGGGTTCGATACACCAGTCTGCACCAGTAAGAGTTCTTGGGTAAACTCCTCACTCTGCCTCCTCCCACCTGTTTACCCTCACTCACCTGTAGGTCAGTCTGGGTAAGAGCTTCTAAATGCTGGTCAGAGTTCCCCTCATCTTTCCCCAAGACTTCCACTCCACAGTTCGGCTCCAGACCTGCCAATGTACCTAAACCCCAATTCCAGGGGCTTCTCTACGGCGCCCCCTGCAGTAGCGGCGCTGTGTAGAGCAGTTACAGCAGAGTTAAGTGAGAAGCCCTCCTAGACCAGAAGCTGCAGCCAAGAGGAGCACAGCCTTGGACCATAGCCTGGACCTCAGCAGCAGATCTTTCACAGGTGTGATCCGCAGGTGCACTGTAGTGTGAACTGGACACTACTGTGTGTGTGTGTGTGTGTGTGTGTGCAGGAGGGTGGTGTGGAGTCTGGATTTCGGAAGGCTCAGGGGGGGTCTGTTCCAGTCCAGCGTCTATATGAGATCAAAGGGAAGAAAAACATCCGGGTGAAGGAGGTGGAGCTGAGCTGGAGGAGCTTCACCAGAGGAGACTGCTTCATCCTGGACCTCGGACAGGTGTGTGTGTGTGTGTGAGAGAGTGTAGTGTGTGTATAGTAGATGCGTGTGTGTATAGTGTGTGTTTATAGTGTGTAGTGTTTGTGTATAAAGTATGCAGTGTGTGTGTATACTGTGTGTGTGTTTAGGTGTGTGGGTGTTTAGGTGTGTTTAGGTGTGTATGTTTAGGTGTGTGGGTGTTTAGGTGTGTGTGTGTGAGAGAGAGAGAGAGAGAGTAGTGTGTGTATAGTGGATGTGTGTGTATAGTGTGTGTTTATAGTGTGTACTGTGTGTGCGTTTAGGTGTGTGTGTTTAGGTGTGTGTGTGTGTGTGTGAGAGAGAGAGAGTGTAGTGTGTGTATAGTGGATGTGTGTATAGTGTGTGTTTATAGTGTGTACTGTGTGTGTTTAGGTGTGTGTGTTTAGGTGTGTGTTTAGGTGGGTGTGTGTGTGTGAGAGAGAGAGTGTAGTGTGTGTGTTTAGGTGTGTGTGTTTAGGTGTGTGTGTGAGAGAGAGTGTAGTGTGTGTATAGTGGATGTGTGTGTATAGTGTGTGTTTAGGTGTGTGTTTTTAGGTGTGTGTGTGAGAGAGAGAGTGTAGTGTGTGTATAGTGGATGTGTGTGTTTATAGTGTATAGTGTTTGTGTATAAAGTATGCGGTGAGTGTGTTTAGGTGAGTGTGTTTAGGTGTGTGTGTGTGTAAGAGAGAGAGAGAGTGTAGTGTGTGTATAGTGGATGTGTGTTTATAGTGTGTAGTGTTTGTGTATAAAGTATGCGGTGAGTGTGTTTAGGTGAGTGTGTTTAGGTGGGTGTGTGTGAGGGAGAGAGAGTGTAGTGTGTGTATAGTGGATGTGTGTGTATAGTGTGTGTTTAGGTGAGTGTGTGTGAGGGAGAGAGAGTGTAGTGTGTGTATAGTGAATGTGTGTATATAGTGTGTTTATAGTGTGTAGTGTTTGTATATAAAGTATGCAGTGTGTGTATACTGTGTGTGTGTTTAGGTGTGTGTTTGTGTGTGTTTAGGTGTGTATGTGTTTAGGTGTGTGTGTGTGTGTGTGTGTGTGCAGACGATTGTCTCCTGGAGCGGCTCTAAGGCGAATGTGTTTGAGAGGCAGAAAGTTCAGGAGATTTCGGCTCTGATTCGAGATTCAGATCGAAATGGAAAATCTGAGATTCAGCACCTGAGAGAGGGAGAGGAGACGCTGGAGATGATACAGGTAAACAAACACACACAAACACACACACACACACACACTTTTCAAGCCCCACCCACCGGATCTAGGCCAACCCATTTCCTGGCTGACAGGTGCTTGGCCCAGTTCCAGCTATAAGAGACGACTCTGAAGAAGATAACGAAGCTGACAGATCAAACTCCGCCTCCCTGTACAAGGTACAGTACACACACACACACACACATATACACAGACACTACACACACAAATACACACACACATACACACACACACATACACACAGGCACTATACACAAACATACACCATACACACACACAAACACACATACAACACACACCATACACACACACACTACACACAGACACTATACACAAACACACTATATACACACACCCAAATCAGTGTTATTAATAATAATGATAATCAGTCCAGGGTAAATAATAAAGATATTCAGCTCAGGGTTATTAATAATGATAATCAGCTCAGGGTTATTAATAATGATAATCAGCTCAGGGTTATTAATAATGATAATCAGCTCAGGGTTATTAATAATAATATTCAGCTCAGGGTTATTAATAATGATAATCAGCCAAGGGTTATTAATAATGATAATCAGCTCAGGGTTATTAATAATAATATTCAGCTCAGGGTTATTAATAATGATAATCAGTCCAGGGTAAATAATAATGATAATCAATCCAGGGTTATTAATAATGATAATCAGGTCAGGGTTATTAATAATGATAATCAATCCAGGGTTATTAATAATGATAATCAGGTCAGGGTTATTAATAATGATAATCAATCCAGGGTTATTAATAATAATATTCAGCTCAGGGTTATTAATAATGATAATCAGGTCAGGGTTATTAATAATGATATTCAGCTCAGGGTTATTAATAATGATAATCAGTCCAGGGTAAATAATAATGATAATCAATCCAGGGTTATTAATGATGATAATCAGGTCAGGGTTATTAATAATAATATTCAGCTCAGGGTTATTAATAATGATAATCAGGTCAGGGTTATTAATAATGATAATCAGCTCAGGGTTATTAATAATGATAATCAATCCAGGGTAAATAATAATGATAATCAATCCAGGGTTATTAATGATGATAATCAGGTCAGGGTTATTAATAATAATATTCAGCTCAGGGTTATTAATAATGATAATCAGGTCAGGGTTATTAATAATGATAATCAGGTCAGGGTTATTAATAACGATAATCAATCCAGGGTTATTAATAATGATATTCAGCTCAGGGTTATTAATAATGATAATCAGGTCAGTGTTCATTATTATTGTTATTATTATTATTAGACATCATCACCAGTCTCTATCCACTGACCAGCAGTGTTCAGCTTGTGTGCTTGGTGTGTGTACATCGATGTTGTGAGATAAACTGTGTGTGTGTGTGTGTTAGGTGTCTGATGCTACAGGCTGTATGACATTAACTCTGCTGTGTGATAAAGCACCGTTTGACCGGACTCTGCTGGACAGAGATGACTGCTTCATATTGGACAACGGCTCCAACAGCAAGATTTTCATATGGAAAGGTGTGTGTGTGTGTGTGTGTGTGTGAGTGAGAGAGAGAGAGAGAGAGACATGAAGTACTCTAGTAATCTCAGTTTTGTGTAGCTGGTTTGAGGGGAGGATTCAGCAGAGCGAGTCGGTTTGAGGGGAGGATTCAGCAGAGCGAGTCGGTTTGAGGGGAGGATTCAGCAGAGCGAGTCGGTTTGAGGGGAGGATTCAGCAGAGCGAGTCGGTTTGAGGGGAGGATTCAGCAGAGCGAGTCGGTTTGAGGGGAGGATTCAGCAGAGCGAGTCGGTTTGAGGGGAGGATTTAGCAGAGCGAGTCGGTTTGAGGAGAGGTTTCAGCAGAGCGAGTCGGTTTGAGGGGAGGATTCAGCAGAGCGAGTCGGTTTGAGGGGAGGATTCAGCAGAGCGAGTCGGTTTGAGGGGAGGATTCAGCAGAGCGAGTCGGTTTGAGGAGAGGATTCAGCAGAGCGAGTCGGTTTGAGGAGAGGTTTAGGCAGAGCGAGTCGGTTTGAGGGGAGGATTCAGCAGAGCGAGTCGGTTTGAGGAGAGGTTTAGGCAGAGCGAGTCGGTTTGAGGGGAGGATTCAGCAGAGCGAGTCGGTTTGAGGGGAGGATTCAGCAGAGCGAGTCGGTTTGAGGGGAGGATTCAGTAGAGGGAGTCGGTTTGAGGGGAGGATTCAGTAGAGGGAGTCGGTTTGAGGGGAGGATTCAGTAGAGGGAGTCGGCTTGAGGGGAGGATTCAGTAGAGCGAGTCGGCTTGAGGGGAGGATTCAGTAGAGGGAGTCGGTTTGAGGGGAGGATTCAGCAGAGCGAGTCGGTTTGAGGGGAGGATTCAGCAGAGCGAGTCGGTTTGAGGGGAGGATTCAGCAGAGCGAGTCGGTTTGAGGGGAGGATTCAGCAGAGCGAGTCGGTTTGAGGGGAGGATTCAGCAGAGCGAGTCGGTTTGAGTGAGTCGGTCTGAGGGGAGGTTTCCGTTTGGGATATTTGAGGCAGTAGAGGCAGTTCTGGGAGTCAGGAATGTAGGGGACAGTATGCTGGAATTTGAGAGAAGTATGGACTTATTCTCCAGTTGGAGAGATTTTGGTGTGAGTGTGTGTGAGTGTGTGTGTGAGTGAGAGCGAGTTGTAATCGGCTGGTGATTGACAGGCAGTGGAGCGAATGCAGAGGAGAAGAGGGTGGCTCTGAAGGTGGCTGATGAGTTTATCCAGAGGATGAATTACTGCAGGAACATTCAGGTACACA
Organism: Salminus brasiliensis; assembly: GCF_030463535.1. Classification (NCBI taxonomy): domain Eukaryota; kingdom Metazoa; phylum Chordata; class Actinopteri; order Characiformes; family Bryconidae; genus Salminus; species Salminus brasiliensis. The sequence continues at coordinate 125,593 of NC_132878.1, read as the reverse complement.
CTGCCAGAGCTAATCAACTGTGTGTGAGTGTGTGAGTATGTGTGTGTGTGTGTATGTTAGTGTGTGCGGAGGGGGGGGGTTGTGTGTGTGTTAGTACTAAATACAGCTGCCTCTGTTTTGTAGGTAGAGATTCTTCCTCAAGGCCGAGAGTCAATCCTGTTCAAGCAGTTTTTCAAGAACTGGAGTTAAACACGTGCTCTCTCTCTCACACACACACACACACACACACACTCAGATAAGAGATACAGATAAGCTTCCCATCCAATGATCAATAAATAAATTTATCAATCAATCAATAACATTACATTTTAAAATATTCATCAGACTTCTTGTTTGTTGTAGAACAGGTGTGTGTTCGGTGGTTTAATTATTTATCACCAGTGTACGCAGACCGGTTTAGGGCTGGGATTAGGTTTTTCTGTTTAGAGTTGGGTTTAGGGTCGAGGTAAGGTTTGAGTTCAGTATTGGGTTTAGAGTTGAAGTTAGGGTTGAGTTTAGGGCTGGGTTTAGGGTCAGGTTTAGTGATCAGGGCTGGGTTTAGGGTCAGGTTTAGGCTTGGGTTTAGAGTTGTGATTAGGGCTGGGTTTAGAGCTGTCACTCTGTAGAAAACAGGGATTCTGATATTTGATCTGGGAGAATACTCCACCAGGCTTAAATCACACACAGCTCAGGCTGACTTGTGTCTGATTGAATATGAGCAGTGGAATAAATCAGTAGTGATCAGTAGCTACCAATGGCATACTGGAAACACACACACACACACACACACTTTGGAAATCTACACCAACATCTAAATCTATAGAACAGCGCTGCCGTTCAGATAAGGGAACAGATCCGGTTTTCTTTTGTTATTTTCTGTTCGTTTCTTTATGCTGATGTGGTCAGAGGTTGGACTGGGCCAGTCCTGAAGACTAATCCCACTCTGTCTACGGAGGCCACTGTTTCACCTTATTGCATTTATCTCGGAGTGAGTACCTCCCTTTGGTGGTGCCACTGCTCACTGCACCAGTTGAGTTTAGAGTTGCAGGTTTTCAGGCTTGGCATTCGCCAGTCAGCAGAGCGTCGGTTTCCACCATAAACTGCAGGTTGTGTAGTATTGCCTGTGTGTTACTGTATCTGTTTGTACTGGTAGCAATCACCAGTGATACTATAGCAACCAGCTAGAAAATACTTAGCAATCACTTAGGAACATCACAGCAATCACCAGGGAAACATATCAACAATGTAGCAAAACCATAATAACTTAGCAACCACTTAGCAACACAATAGCATCCACCTAACAACCACCTGGAATACCAAACCAACCACATTACACCAGCCCAGCAACAGCCTGGTAGGGGACTTCAAGTCAAGTCAGATTTATTTGTACAGCTTTTTACAACTGTTGTCGTCACAAAACAGCTTTACATAATTACGTAAGAAGACATGAAGGATCAAAGACCCCCAGTGAGCAGCCAACAGAGACAGTGGTAAGGAAAACCTCCCTCAGAGCTGGAGGAAGAAACCTATAATTGAATCAGTGTTAAAATCTCTCATTTCAACGATAACAGCAGCACCTCAGACCTAAAGCTCGCTCTACTTAACATTAGATCACTATCCTCAAAAGCAGTGATCATAAATGAAATATGTGATCAGAAACTAGATGTTTTCTCCTCAATGAAACCTGGATTAGACCTGATCAATATATAGCTCTAAATGAAGCCCCCCCACAGGCTATAAATATGTACATAGCCCTAGATTATCAGGCAGAGGAGGTGGAGTATGTATAATCTCCCAGAATGCACTAGAGATTATTCAACAGCACTGTAACACCTTCACTTCTTTTGAGCTTCTCTACATTAATATATCAAATCCAGACACTAATAAAAATACTTTCACACTGATTCATATCTATAGGCCTCCAGGGCCCGACTCTGAATGTTAGTGATTTTACTGCAGAGACAAAGTTATAATAGTAGGAGACTTTAATATTCATTTAGAAAAAGCAGACCATCCATTAACAAAGGCATCGATCTTAGATTCTGTCAGAATCACACAAACTGTAACTGGACCCACACATCACTGTAACCATACCCTAGATCTAGTCCTGATCCTGGGTTTTAGCATTGATCATCTAAATATTCTACCTCAGAGCTCAGTCATATCAGACCATTATCTGATCTCCTTTGAGCTTCATCTTAGGCTAAATGTTCATTTGTCCCCCGACACTGTCTAAAGCGCTCAGTGACCCCAATGACCGCTGTACAGTTTACTGAGAACCCCCCCCAATCCACCTTATCTTACCCTCCGTCAGACCAAACGGAGCTCGTTACATTAACAGAAGATCTAGAAAACCTCCTTCCATCAATCATAGACAAAGTAGCAGCGTTTAAAAGTGAAATGAGGAGGCAGTAAAGGCTCGCACCGTGGTCCAGTGATCAAACTCCTACCTTAAAACAAACAGTGCGGAAACTAGAGGGGAAACGGCGGACCACCAAACTAGAGGTGTTCCACTCTGCGTGGAAGGACGGCCTTAGTTAATATAGAAAGACTCTCATTAAAGCTCGCTCAGCGTATTTGACCTCACTGATCCAGAAAAACTAAAACAATCCCAGAGTTCTTTTTACTGAGATCTCTAAACTTACTAAAAGCCAGGCAGATTCTCAACCCCAGATCCCAACATCTTTAACCAGTCATGTTTTTATGAACTATTTTAATAATAAAATAGAAAATATTAGACAACAAATCCAACCCTGCGTATTAAATCAAACATGGCCGTCACCTGGTGGAGCTGCTTTAGAACAGAACTTAGTTGTAGAACAAAGGCTGGAAGCCTTCTACCCACTTCCACAGCCAGAACTAGAACTAATGATTTCCTCAGATAATTCTACAACCTGTCCACTCGACCCGATTCCCTCTAAAACACTAAAAGAAATTCTCCCAGTTATAATCAGACCTCTTTTAACAATAGTAAACTCATCCCTTAGCTTAGAGCATGTTCCCCAAACCCTTAAAATAGCAGTTATAAAACCTTTAATCAAGAAACCAAATCTTGATCCTAGCGTATTATCTAATTATAGACCCATCTCAAACATTCATATCTAAGATATTAGAAAAAGCTGTGGCCCAACAACTCTGCTTATACCTGAGTAAAAACTACATGTATGAGAAATTCAATCTGCATTCAGACCCAATCACAGCACAGAGACAGCCCTAGTGAAGATTACGAATGATCTCCTTCCTGCCTCTGATCAAGGCTACGTATTTTTATTAGTCCTACTAGACCTTAGTGCAGCCTTTGATACAATAGATCATTCTATATTACTAGAAAGATTAGAGAACATGGTTGGAATCACAGGAACAGTTCTATCGTGGTTCAGATCATATCTAACTGAACTCTATCAGATCATAAAGATAAAAGATTTATCTTCAAATTACACAGAAGTAAGATATGGAGTTCCTCAAGGCTCTATTCTAGGACCGCTATTATTTACATTATACATGTTACCACTGGGCTCAGTTATAAGCAGACATGGTGTTAATTTCCACTGTTCTGCAGATGACACACAGCTCTATATATCAGCCAAACCTGATGATAAATTTAGATTACAGAAAATGGAGGACTGTGTAAAGGATATAAAACTCTGGATGTCACATGACTTCCTTCTCCTCAACAGTGACAAAACCCAGCTTCTCCTTTTAGGTCCAAAAGACTCTAGAAATGAACTCTCAGACTTAATGTTAGACTTCTCTGATGCTTCCATCATTCCTGGTTTAGCAGGATTTTATAGAGATCAGAGAATGTTGATCAGTATCAGAGTGTGTCTGACGACTCCGGTAGGTCTGATTATAACAGTCTAAATAAAAGGAGAGAGCCAGAAGGTAACACAGACACGGGAGCTCCCTGAAACGCTAGCGTCCATCTGCTCCACCGTCCACAAACCTGAGTGATCGCATGTAAGCAGCGAGACGACAGCTCCAGCATCTCAGTGTACTACAATTCCCTGGGTCCTCGAACCCCTGGACCTGCAACCTTTATCTAAAAAACATTAATTACCAAAAGCTAAATTAAACATATAAGTTTTCAGTTTAGATTTAAAGATTGAGACTGTGTCTGAGTCCCGAACATTATCTAGAAGGTTATTCCAGAGTTGGGGGCTTTATTAGAAAAGGCTCCTCCCCCTGCTGAGGTTTTCTGAATTTTGGGAACGAGTAAGAGTCCAGCACCCTGAGATCTAAGTAGTCTTGATGGTTCATAATCAGTAATAAGATCCTGCAGGTACTTATTACATAGTAGGTAGAGCAAGGTACAAGGTAGAGCTTTGTATGTTTATAAAATTCTTCTATTATCAGTGCTGATCAATCTGATATGGTCAGATGTTCTAGGTTTAACGTCATGATCCACTCGGTCTGACAATGACGGGAGAACACTCACAGGGGATGGACCGAAGCGAGGAGTTTATTAGAACTAAAAACTGTGACAAACCATACTGGGCAAACAAAAGGAACACACCTGGGGCTGGTGAGGCACTAGGGCAGTGCTAGCTGCCGGGGCTGAGCCAATACCATTACTCAGAAACATAAACCTCCAAGCCGAGCCTGGGAAAGCTATGAACTAGGACATATGGAGTAGCGCTAGTCAGGCGCATTGAACTTACTAGACTTGAGAGCGTGAGGAGTCAGCCGCCAAACCTAGACGACTGATCCGGTCCGACGATGAGGAGAGCTAACTACTGAAACGAGCTGGAGAGTCACTCACTCCCGGAGCTCCTGGACCCCAGCTTGCTGAACCGAAGAAGCCTGGCGAGAGATCACCGCAGACCTGCAGTAGCTCCCTAATGGACCCTGAGACGAGAGCTGCCTAGCTAGTTAGCTTCCCCTGCTAAGCTAGCTAGGTAGAGAGAGAGTCCTCTGTACAAGGATGGACTCTACAGACCAGACCGCTGAATCCTGAGTCTCTACAGTAAACTCAATAACCTGGGTGCATGAGGTGCACTAAGAGTAATCCTCGGCAACCGGCAGCTGACACTAGCCCTCCTTAAATACACCAGCCCACAGGTGTAACACATAAACCAAACGATGAACAGACACATGACAAACAACCTAAAACCAAGATGGTGACGATGGGGGTCAACACAAGAGTCCTTTTCAACATAAAAGTCCTTTCCTTCAAAAAAACCTGACATGGTTCAGTAACAAATAGTTCATCTCTTCCTGTGAGCCGCGGCCCGGGACTGCCTTTGGGGTGGGCATGACATTTAGTAAGAACCCTGACTGCAGTGTTCTGAAGCAGCTGAAGTTTATTGAGGTTCCTGCTGGAACAACCTGACAGTAGTGCATTACAGTAATCTAGTCTTGAGGTAATAAAAGCATGTACTAGCTTTTCTGCGTCCTGTAGAGATAAGGAGTCTCTTAGTTTGGAGATGTTCCTAAGCTGCATAAAGGCTGTTCTACTAATATTAGCTAGATGTTGCTCAAATGATAAATCTGAGTCGAATGTGACTCCAAGATTTTTAGGTGCTAAACCAGGAATAATGGAAGAATCAGACAAGTCTAACATTAAGTCTGAGAGTTTAGTTCTAGAGTCTTTTGGACCTAAAAGGAGAAGCTGGGTTTTGTCACTGTTGAGGAGAAGGAAGTTATGTGACATCCAGAGTTTTATATCCTTTACACAGTCCTCCATTTTCTGTAATCTAAATTTATCATCAGGTTTGGCTGATATATAGAGCTGTGTGTCATCTGCAGAACAGTGGAAATTAACACCATGTCTGCTTATAACTGAGCCCAGTGGTAACATGTATAATGTAAATAATAGCGGTCCTAGAATAGAGCCTTGTGGAACTCCATATCTTACTTCTGCGTAGTTTGAAGATAAATCTTTTATCTTTATGATCTGATAGAGTTCAGTTAGATATGATCTGAACCACGATAGAACTGTTCCTGTGATTCCAACCATGTTCTCTAATCTTTCTAGTAGAATAGTGTGATCTACTGTATCAGAGGCTGCACTGAGGTCTAGTAGAGCTAATAAAGAGACATAGCCTTGATCAGAGGCAGGAAGGAGATGGTGTGTAATCTTCACTAGGGCTGTCTCTGTGCTGTGATTGGGTCTGAAGGGCTGTCTCTGTGCTGTGATTGGGTCTGAAGGGCTGTCTCTGTGCTGTGATTGGGTCTGAAGGGCTGTCTCTGGGCTGTGATTGGGTCTGGAGGACTGTCTCTGGGCTGTGATTGGGTCTGAAGGGCTGTCTCTGGGCTGTGATTGGGTCTGGAGGACTGTCTCTGGGCTGTGATTGGGTCTGAAGGGCTGTCTCTGGGCTGTGATTGGGTCTGAAGGGCTGTCTCTGTGCTGTGATTGGGTCTGAAGGGCTGTGATTGGGTCTGAAGGACTGTCTCTGTGCTGTGATTGGGTCTGAAGGACTGTCTCTGTGCTGTGATTGGGTCTGAAGGACTGTCTCTGTGCTGTGATTGGGTCTCATACATGTCATTCTTACTCAGGTATAAGCAGAGTTGTTGGGCCACAGCTTTTTCTAATATCTTAGATATGAATGTTTGAGATGGGTCTATAATTAGATAATACACTAGGATCAAGATCTGGTTTCTTGATTAAAGGTTTTATGACGGCTAATTTAAGGGTTTGGGATACATGCCCTAAGCTAAGGGATGAGTTTACTATTGTTAAAAGAGGTCTGATTGACCCTAACCTAACCCAAGTTTGATCACTGGACCACGGTGCGAGCCTTTACTGCCTCCTCATTTCACTTTTAAACGCTGCTACTTTGTCTATGATTGATGGAAGGAGATTTTCTAGATCTTCTGTTAATGTAACGAGCTCCGTTTGGTCTGACGGAGGGTAAGATAAGGTGGATGGGGGGGGGGGGTGGTTTCTCAGTAAACTGTACAGCGGTCATTGGGGTCACTGAGCGCTTTAGACAGTGTCGGGGGACAAATGAACATTTAGCCTAAGATGAAGCTCAAAGGAGATCAGATAATGGTCTGATATGACTGAGCTCTGAGGTAGAATATTTAGATGATCAATGCTAAAACCCAGGATCAGGACTAGATCTAGGGTATGGTTACAGTGATGTGTGGGTCCAGTTACAGTTTGTGTGATTCTGACAGAATCTAAGATCGACGCCTTTGTTAATGGATGGTCTGCTTTTTCTAAATGAATAATAAAGTCTCCTACTATTATAACTTTGTCTCTGCAGCAAAATCACTAAATTCTTTTAAACATTCAGAGTCGGTGTCATGCTGGCTAGGCTAGACTTTGACGGGTGAACACTTGCAGGGATGGTGCAATGCAAGATTTATTAAATTACACAGGAGAAAACACAAGAGTGCAGCAATAACCAGTGATAAAGGATAAAGAAGACAAACATGACAAAACAACATGGGCTAAACCTGAAGGCCACCTGAGGCTGGTTGGTAGCCAGGGATCCAGGCGAGATAGGGAACCCAGAACCGCGTTAGTCAGGCGCAACTAAACTTACGTGACTCGAACACTAGGAAATCGGTCACCGAATCCTCCAGGCGACCAACCTGTAAGCCAAGGAGCGAACTCCTCCTGAACATGAACCGGCTCTTACAGAGCGAACTCTTCCTGAACATGAATCGGCTCTTACAGAGCGAACTCCTCCTGAACATGAACCGGCTCTTACAGAGCGAACTCCTCCTGAACATGAATCGGCTCTTACAGAGCGACTCCTCCTGAACATGAATCGGCTCTTACAGAGCGACTCCTCCTGAACATGAATCGGCTCTTACAGAGCGAACTCCTCCTGAACATGAACCGGCTCTTACAGAGCGAACTCCTCCTGAACATGAATCGGCTCTTACAGAGCGACTCCTCCTGAACATGAACCGGCTCTTACAGAGCGAACTCCTCCTGAACATGAATCGGCTCTTACAGAGCGACTCCTCCTGAACATGAATCGGCTCTTACAGAGCGAACTCCTCCTGAACATGAATCGGCTCTTACAGAACGAACTCCTCCTGAACATGAACCGGCTCTTACAGAGCGAACTCCTCCTGAACATGAACCGGCTCTTACAGAGCGAACTCCTCCTGAACATGAACCGGCTCTTACAGAGCGAACTCCTTCTGAACATGAATCGGCTCTTACAGAGCGACTCCTCCTGAACATGAATCGGCTCTTACAGAGCGAACTCCTCCTGAACATGAATCGGCTCTTACAGAACGAACTCCTCCTGAACATGAACCGGCTCTTACAGAGCGAACTCCTCCTGAACATGAACCGGCTCTTACAGAGCGAACTCCTCCTGAACATGAACCGGCTCTTACAGAGCGAACTCCTCCTGAACATGAACCGGCTCTTACAGAGCGAACTCCTTCTGAACATGAATCGGCTCTTACAGAGCGAACTCCTCCTGAACATGAACCGGCTCTTACAGAGCGAACTCCTCCTGAACATGAATCGGCTCTTACAGAGTGACTCCTCCTGAACATGAATCGGCTCTTACAGAGCGAACTCCTCCTGAACATGAACCGGCTCTTACAGAGCGAACTCCTCCTGAACATGAATCGGCTCTTACAGAGCGACTCCTCCTGAACATGAACCGGCTCTTACAGAGCGACTCCTCCTGAACATGAACCGGCTCTTACAGAGCGACTCCTCCTGAACATGAACCGGCTCTTACAGAGCGACTCCTCCTGAACATGAATCGGCTCTTACAGAGCGAACTCCTCCTGAACATGAATCGGCTCTTACAGAACGAACTCCTCCTGAACATGAACCGGCTCTTACAGAGCGAACTCCTCCTGAACATGAACCGGCTCTTACAGAGCGAACTCCTCCTGAACATGAACCGGCTCTTACAGAGCGAACTCCTCCTGAACATGAACCGGCTCTTACAGAGCGAACTCCTTCTGAACATGAATCGGCTCTTACAGAGCGAACTCCTCCTGAACATGAACCGGCTCTTACAGAGCGAACTCCTCCTGAACATGAATCGGCTCTTACAGAGTGACTCCTCCTGAACATGAATCGGCTCTTACAGAGCGAACTCCTCCTGAACATGAACCGGCTCTTACAGAGCGAACTCCTCCTGAACATGAATCGGCTCTTACAGAGCGACTCCTCCTGAACATGAACCGGCTCTTACAGAGCGAACTCCTCCTGAACATGAATCGGCTCTTACAGAGCGACTCCTCCTGAACATGAATCGGCTCTTACAGAGCGAACTCCTCCTGAACATGAATCGGCTCTTACAGAACGAACTCCTCCTGAACATGAACCGGCTCTTACAGAGCGAACTCCTCCTGAACATGAACCGGCTCTTACAGAGCGACTCCTCCTGAACATGAATCGGCTCTTACAGAGCGAACTCCTCCTGAACATGAATCGGCTCTTACAGAGCGAACTCCTCCTGAACATGAATCGGCTCTTACAGAACGAACTCCTCCTGAACATGAACCGGCTCTTACAGAGCGAACTCCTCCTGAACATGAACCGGCTCTTACAGAGCGAACTCCTCCTGAACATGAACCGGCTCTTACAGAGCGACTCCTCCTGAACATGAACCGGCTCTTACAGAGCGACTCCTCCTGAACATGAATCGGCTCTTACAGAGCGAACTCCTCCTGAACATGAATCGGCTCTTACAGAACGAACTCCTCCTGAACATGAACCGGCTCTTACAGAGCGAACTCCTCCTGAACATGAACCGGCTCTTACAGAGCGAACTCCTCCTGAACATGAACCGGCTCTTACAGAGCGAACTCCTTCTGAACATGAATCGGCTCTTACAGAGCGAACTCCTCCTGAACATGAACCGGCTCTTACAGAGCGACTCCTCCTGAACATGAATCGGCTCTTACAGAGCGAACTCCTCCTGAACATGAATCGGCTCTTACAGAGCGAACTCCTTGGCCTGTGGACCGCGGCTCGGGACCGCCCTCGGGGTAGGCGCAGCGACGCAGACCTGACAGTCGGGCCCTGGAGGCCTATAAATATGAATCAGTGTGAAAGTATTTTTATTAGTGTCTGGATTTGATATATTAATGTAGAGAATCTCAAAAGAAGTGAAGGTGTTACAGTGCTGTTGAATAATCTCTAGTGCATTCTGGGAGATTATACATACTCCACCTCCTCTGCCTGATAATCTAGGGCTATGTACATATTTATAGCCTGTGGGGGGGCTTCATTTAGTGCTGTATATTGATCAGGTCTAATCCAGGTTTCGGTGAGGCAGAAAACATCTAGTTTCTGATCACATATCATTTCATTTACGATCACTGCTTTTGAGGATAGTGATCTAATGTTAAGTAGAGCGAGCTTTAGGTCTGAGGTGCTGCTGTTATCGTTGAAATGAGAGATTTTAACACTGATTAAATGATTAAAACGAGCTGATCTAGATGTTCTCTGTTTGGCTTTAATTCGGGGCACAGACACAGTCTCAATACGGTGAAACCTGGGTGACGCCTCAAAGCAGCTCTCAGACGGTGGGTTTAGCCTGTCTGTCTGCGGCCTGGTCCCGGCTCTGGACTGTCAGCAGCCTTTTACACTCCTCTGCGACTAACTAGCAGACTATGCGCTATGCTGCACGAAAGTAAGGCAGCACCCTCCCGCGTGGGGTGGACACCATCCCTACCTAAAAAACCAGGCTTGCCCTCAAACTTTAACCAATTATCTATGAAGCCCACATGATTTTCGGAACACCACTTGGACATCCAGCGGTTCAGCGCTGTGAGTCGGCTGTAGGACTCAGCGCCGCGCCTCATTGGGATGGGACCAGAGCAAATTACGGCTTTGGACATCGTCTGGGCCAGTTTAACCACCTCTTTAATATTATCCTTAGTTATTTCTGACTGCCGCAGACGAATATCATTGGCCCCTACATGAATCACTATCCTCGAATATCTCCTGTTTGCTAGCCGCTTAAGGTTGGCGCTAATGTCCGGCGCTCTGGCTCCCGGTAAACAGCTGACGGTCACTGCTGGAGCCCCTAAAGGACTAGTTATCTTCACGTTTTGAACAATAGAGTATGACCAGAGTTCTTTAAACAGGCTCCTCAGCGGGTGTTTCGCTGAGCCGGGCAAACCTGTTTAACATGCGAATTGGGGGGGGGGGGGGGGGGGGGGGGGTCCAGTGGGCTAGCTTCGGTCTAGCGCTAGCATTAGCCTTAGCTTTCCGGACAATTCAGACAAAGTCTGTGGAAAATTAAACATTAAAGAGAACAGCAGCTTTACACAACCCCTCTAAACATAGTCTACCACATATATAACGGGAGGGTCTGGCAGATAGATCAATAGAAAAAAAACAGAAAAGGGATAGACAGACAGACGGACACTATGCTGCCAAAAGTATTTGCTTGCCTGTCTTTGCATGTGTTTGAATTTGAGTGAATCCCAGTCTTCATCCATAGTTTAATATGATGACGGGTCTCCTTCTGCAGCTAGAGCAGCTTCAGCTCTTCTGGGAAGGCTGTCCACAGGGTTTAGGAGTTTAGTGTTTTTAGGAATTTCTGACCGTTCTACCAGAGGCACATTTGTGAGGCCAGACACTGATGTTGGACGTGAAGTGTAGGCTTAGAGGTTTAGGGGGCTGAGCACCCAAACGAGAACAGCTCATAAAATAAAAACGTCTATCAATCCGAATTCAGTGTTGGGGAAACACTGTGACTGGAAAGACACCAACACAGCTGGTCACTTCATTAGGGACACAGATTTTGTATCTACACTCACTCCCCCTTTTATATCACATGCAGGTCATCTGTTACTCTGTATACTTTATGATGTTCTTTAATGATCAGGACGCTCACAGGACCACCACAGAGCAGCTATTATTTGGGTGGTGGATCATTCTCAGCACTGCAGTCACACTGATGTGGTGGTGTGTTAGTGTGTGCTGCGCTGGTTCAAGTAGATGAGACACAGAAGAGCACTCTATCACCTCACTGTCCAGCTATAAGATGCCTCTACCTTATTGGTCCACTCTGTAGACGTGAAATCAGAGACAGAAGCTCAGCTGGTGCTGCACAGTTTGTGTTGATCATCTTCTAGTTCTGACTCTGATGAGTAAATACTTTTGGAAATATAGTGTAGACAGACAGATAGAACTTTGCTCAGTGAAAGGAAACAATGGAATGTAGTAGAGTTGTGCAAATAGTATAGCATGTGATATCAAATATATCTTTCTGATGAATATGGTAGAAGACATACATCACTCTATATATGTGTCTAAATGTGGCTGAACGGCGATGTAATGACTATGGTGCCCCTTTAGAAAAGAAGCACAACTGTAGGTCATCACGGGCTAGATGTTCTGACATACTCAAGCATGAATTTGACAGACTGCAGAAAGGTAGAAAAAAAGTCTTTATTTTTACACAATAAGACAACAAATGTTTACAAATGTTCAAAACTAAACCTTGAATATTCAGGAGATTCACAGCGGTTACAGGTAGCTACACATGGCAGTAAGGGCACATACGTAACTTCAGCCTGATTTGATTATCAGGAGCTTTAATAACTTTGTCCACAGGGGGCATCTGAACACACACAATAAACTCAGATGTGTTCATCACGCTGCGTTAAGTTAAACTTGTGTTTGACTGGGCTCTAGAAATGAATTGGTGAGACTACAGTAAGTGTATAAAATAGGGTTTGGACACATGCCAGTTCATCAGTTCCCCTGTGGTCTCAAAACTCTAAACACCCCTCTTAAACACCATGATTCTCTGGAGATATCTTTAGTCAGAAGCAAGATCTACAGAGACAGCAGAGACACAAGAGACACTAGAGACAGCAGAGACAGCACGCAATCTGTGTGCACCAAGAGACGTCACAGCAAGCTTTATGCATCATACCCACAGGTCACACATTGAAAAGGCTCATGCAGTGTCCACTACATCCTGTTCAACCTGTGCATGAGATCACAGGAAGTGTTGCACTGGTGATAGACTGTGAACAGGAACTTCGACTGCTGAAGGTTTGAGATACAGACAATATCCCAACTCCAATTTGGTCAGTTCTGGCTGGTGTGCTGCTTTTTGATCAGATGTTTGGGGTCCATGTGCTACAGGTTTATATGGATTAGTGGACACACTGCTGGGTGTTAGGGTGTAAAGTTCAGTCACAGGTCATCTACTGCAGTGTTCTTCAGTCTGGATATGAATAATTGACCGTAGTAATGCAGAACGCTGACTGGAGCTCTGTGATGAGCTGAGAAATTGAACAGTGATCGGAGTCGAGTGCTGGTGCGTGTCCAGGATCGAACTGTTCAGGATCGAACTGTTCAGGATCGAACTGTTCAGGATCGAACTGTTTCAGGATGCTCAGCTGGAGAGTTTCTGTTTGAGGGCAGATTGAAACGCTGAGTTTTCACATTTAACAACTGAAACGTTTAGAACACAAAGCAGACGCTCGCAGTGAAAAGTGAAAAGAGGGATTTCCTCAGAGGCAGTGCAAACAGAAACGCAGAAACAGCATCATGTGCCGGAATCATGAACGTTAGAAACGAGCAACTCAACAGTCGAGGAGCGGGAAGAGCCGAAACAAGGATCAACAAGGTAGGCAATAAAAAAACAGTCAGAGTAACAGAGCAGTCCTTCATCCAGAGCGATGAACACACAGGTTTACAATCCAGATTAGACTGTAAACAGGTGGGTGCAGTTAGAGGTCCAGTGATGAAGATCTGGGAAGCTGTCTCTGATTGGTAGGCTGGTGATGAGTGACTGTGGTCTGAGCGGAGGATTATGGGAGTTGTAGTGACTGGACTCCAAGGAGGCAGAGGGAGGGCAGGGAATGGTGACAGTATTATTAATGGATGTAATGGTTGTTGGTTTATATTCAGTTGGTTTTATGTGGCAACTTTTAATTAAGTAATAAACAGAGACAGAATCTCCACCATTACTGCTTCCAAAAGTTACACTGCCTTAGTCTGTCTGAGACTATACATTTACATTTTTATGGCATTTAGCAGACGCTCTTATACAGAGCGACTTACAGGGTTACTCATAATACACAGGTGGGCCAATGTAGTGTTAGGAGTCTTGCCCAAGGACTCTTATTGGTGTAGCGCAGCACAGTCTATAATATACTATAATAGTCATTCAGAATAATTTAGGCTACATATTACTAAATGTTACATGTTAATTGTTATGTTATATGTTATTTTAGTTATTAGTATAGATCATGTGTAATGAATGATAATGAATAACAAATCAATTTAATTTTTTATTATAAAAAATAATAATCTGGTCTCCGACACTTCAGGTTTGAGTCTTGACTCAGACTCAACTACTAAAAGTCTTGCTCTTGACTTGGACTCAGTGTCATGCTGGCTAAGCTAGACATGGAAGGGTGAACACTCGCAGGGACGGTGCGATGCATAATAACGTTTTATTCAAATTAACAAGGGGAAACACAAGAGTGCAGCAATAACAGTGAGGGATAAACAAGACAAACGTGACAAACTAATGCGGGCAAAACCTGAAGGCCACCTGAGGCTGGTAGGCAGCCAGGGAGCAAAGCAAGGCTGGGCCAACCTAACAGAGGGGGGGAGCCAAATACAGGAACCCAAACCGTGCTCGTCAGGCACTGATAAACTTACATGACTAGAGTGCAAAGGAACCGGACGCCGAATCTCACTGGCGACCAACCAGTGAACCAGACAGCGAACTCCCTCTGAACGTGAAACAGCTCCGATAGAGCGGAGAGTATCCAACACTACAAACTCTCCTAGAAGTCTCATGAACGTGAGGCCAACATAACGCTTGGGGTCGCAAGAGTAATTCTCGGCCCAGACCTTAGCGTTTGCTCCCCTTTTGTACCCCAGCTCTCAGGTGACCCAAATCAGAACTAATAACGGGAATCGGGTGTCAACGTAAAAGTCCTTGAACATGAAGCCTGTGGTCCGCGGCTCGGGACCGCCCTCGGGGTGGGTGCGGTGACGCTGACCTGACACTCAGCTCTTGACTACGACACTGGATATCAGCGCTCTGGATTTCACACTGGTTAATTAAGTGTTTAAACCAGTTCATGTAGAAGATTTAAAACCAGATGACTGTAAGAGTCTATTCTTTAAGCGAATTGGTGGCAGATTCAGCTTTTAGGCCTGAAACACATTTATCAGTAACAGCGGGTTGAACTGTAGATACATGAGGGGGTTTCTGTTATTCTGTCCTATGCAGACACACTGAGGAGCCAGAGAAAGGAACCTCAAACCCAAACATAACCCAGACTCTAAACCCTGCGTAGAGGGGTTGAGTGAATGTGGTGTTGAATGTGTGTAAGTGTGTGAGTGTGTGTGTGTAGGAGGAGACACTGTAGAAGGACAGAGTGCCGGCCGGACAGTCCACGTACACTCCTACTCTCTGAGTGCTGAAGTAAGGTCGAGGAACAGCGGTTTTGCAGTACCTGTGATAAACACAGTAGCTGTCCTTGGAGCAGAGCAGAATCCAGGACTTTTCATTCCCTCCAAACTCGCAGACCGAGCCGCTGCCTTTCCTGACGATGGTTTTATAAGTCAGAGCTACATCAACCCTCACCCCGCTCCACTCAGCCTCCCAGTAACAGCGTCCAGTCAGACTCTCTCTGCTCATCACCTGCAGACACTCGTCAAACCTGTCCGGATGATCAGGATAGCCCTGATCCTCTCCACTCACCACCATCCTGCCCCCACTCCTCAGAGAGAGCAGTCTGTGCGCGGTGTTTGGGTCCAGGGTGAGATCACAGCCGTCTGAACACAGAGGAGCAACACTTTAGTGAGAGTGTGTGTGTGTGTGTGTGTGTGTGTGTGAAAGAGTCAGTGTTTTCTGTAAAAGTGTGTGTGCACACTTACATTTCTTTAGTCCTTGTTTGAGTCTCATCTTGCCTCCATGTTCCAATCTATACACAGACACAGACACAGACACACACACACACAGATCAGTACAGTAAGATTTTCACTGGTTTTTCAGCCTTATGCGGGGCCACCGAACCATTTAGAGGGAGGGCTTAATGGTGTAAGGATCAACTGATTGGCTCCATATTTGTGTCCACTTCGTTTAGCAAGATCCGGGTCTTTATGTCTCCAGTACAGTAACTGGTGGAGAGACTGGATGTAATACAGTGGTAAGAAAATGTATGTGAACCCTTTGAAATTTTATGATTTCCTGCATGAATTTGTCATAACGTGATCTGATCCTAATGTGCCAAAAATAATTACACACAAACCTGGATCATGCAGATCTTACTGAACACGATCATTCAACATTCAAAGTGAAGTGGTAGTGCAAAAATAATTAAACATTTAATACCTGAGTGTCTCCAGTCTGCAGTGTGGATCCTCCAGTCTGGCAGACAGCAGCTTCACTCCTGACTCTCCTGGGTGGTTGTAGGTCAGATCCAGCTCTTTCAGGTGAGAGGGGTTTGAACTCAGAGCTGTAGCCAGAGAAGAACAGCCTTCCTCTGTGACCATACAACCAGACACTCTGCAGAGAGAGAGAGAGAGAGAGAGAGAGAGAGAGAGAGAGAGAGAGAAAGAGACAGAGACAGAGAGAGAGAGAGAGAGTATTAGTATTGTGTGTACAGATATTTGTTACGGGACGGTCAGGGAGCTGACCCAAGTGCAGAGAGGAAAGCCTGTAAGGACAGGCCTTAATGTGTGATGTAAGGCTAATGTATGTGGGGTTAATGTGACTGTGGAAGCTTTTGTGTACTTGTGGGAGAACAGTTGCTCCCAGGTGGGTTTGAACCAGCAACCCTGCCAATAGAGGTCCAACACCTCATCTACAAGACTGATGGCTGAAGCAGAAAGAGCTGCATTGTTAGCAAGGGCAGCTACCTTGCTAAATGCAAGAAGCTCAGTTGAGCTACAGATAGCCTTAGCAGAATCCTATGCAAAAGTTCAGGTCTTGAGAGAGATTCAAGGTTCCCAATGCCCATCTCAATATCCAAATGATGGAAATAATTCATACCTTGAGTCTTATAAAACAAGCCAAGAT
Source organism: Salminus brasiliensis (assembly GCF_030463535.1). Lineage (NCBI taxonomy): Eukaryota > Metazoa > Chordata > Actinopteri > Characiformes > Bryconidae > Salminus > Salminus brasiliensis. The sequence continues at coordinate 108,668 of NC_132878.1, read as the reverse complement.
CATGTCAAGCAAGAAGAGCTGGATGCCTGTGAGACTCCAATCAATGATGGGTCAATGTTTTATACCCAACCCATTGCTGTAAAAAATTAACAATACAGCTATAGCGAAAGGAAGGCTTCCAAGCACCAACCAAGATGAAGAGGTGGGAACAGGAACTTTGTTTAACGTCATGCAGCGGCAGATCTAAGTCACTAGTTGTCACCGTCACTGGAGATTGTGTGGACATTGTGTGGAAGACAGAACTGACAATAGCATGGACAGACTTCATTTTATGGAGCAATACACCAGCGGACAACCTAAAGAATTAGTTCAAAGTTGTCTCCATATGGAGCCAGACCTAGAATATAGACAAGCAAAGAGACTGTTAAAGCAGCACTTTGGAGATGACTACAAGATCTCAGGACTTTTTCTCACTGGATGTTTAACACATGGGTTACATGGAAGAGGTGGACAATGTTGTGAATATGTGCGAAAATCAAAGCTGTCTTTGTCAGCCCAGCGGCGCCGCAGTAGAAACACAGCCCCTCTCTGGTCCTTCGACTGCGTTCCTCAGGGGCCAAGCGGCCAATACCCACCTCCATGGGCTCACTCTCCGGCTTACTTGGTGAGGCGGAGGCCGCTGCTCCCGCAGAACTGGAAAGTAATATACTCCCTGGCGCCCCTTGGCTGGCCTGCTTCTTGGGACTGGGGGGTACTGTCAGCCCAGCGGCGCCACGGAACGTTGGAGACTTGGGACTTTTCAGTCGATGTTGGGTTGATTTCAATGTTCATGTACTTTCTGTTCCTCCCGTTGGTTTTCTCACTAAGGACTTTTATGTTGATAGCGGTCGAAGTAAGACGCCATGTTTTCTGTTTAGTTCTGATTCGTTTCACCTGAGAGCTGGAGTACAAAGGGAGCAAACGCAGATGCCTCATTGCTGAGAATTACTCTTGTGATGCTAAGCTGTGAGGTTGGCTTCACGTTCATGAGACTTCTAGGAGAGTCTACAGGTTTCGGTAGTGGATGCTCTATCGGAGCGGTTTCACATTCAGGAGGAGATTGCTGTCTGGGTCACTGGTTGGTCACCACTGGGTTTTGGCGTCTGGTTTCCTGGCACTTTAGTCAAGTAAGTTTATTAGCGCCTGACAAGCGCGGTTTTGGGGTGAAGTTTTGTTTTGTTAGTTTCATCGGTTTCTTTGAGTTCTAGCCTTCCTCCCTTTGTCTGATTTGCCCATTCTCGCTTTGCTCCCGGGCTACGTTCCAGCCTCAGGTAGTCTTCCCAGGTTTAGCCCCAATTCTGTTGTTGGTGTTTCCGTTTTTTTGGACCCTGTACTTTGCTGCCTCGTTTTGTTGCGTTTGTTTGGTTTCATCATTAAAGACCATATTCTTGCATTGCTCTGTCCCTGCGAGTGTTCCTTTGTCTCGCCTAGCCAGCATGACAGTCTTACAAACTAAGGAAAACATGTCAAGGCACGGCTTGTGACATTCAGGGAAGGTGGAACAAGAGTGCAAAGTGTGAGGACCTGGTTAATTCCATCTACAAACTAGCAAAAATTTCCATGCATCCCATGTTTGGCGATTCAAGTCAGATTTATTTGTATAGCACTTTTTACAGCTGTTGTCACAAATCAGCTTTACATAATTAGTGATTAATAAAAGACAGAGAAGAAAGAAGGAATAACATGAAGGGTCAAAGACCCCCGTGAGCAAGTCAACGGCGACAGTGGCAAGGAGAACCTCCCTCAGAGCTGGAGGAAGAAACCTTGGGAGGAACCAAGACTCACAAGGGGGACCCATCCTCCTCTGGCCAGAACTATTTAAACATTAATGATAAAAATGATCAAAGCAGATACAACAGAGAGTTAATAGTGGTGATATTAATAGTGTCAGACAGACACGAGTCCATCTAGGTTTCAGCACGGCCACCAAACAGGCAGCAGCAGCAGGCGGGTGAGCCATGGGCGGTGGCGGGTTGGGGGGGGGACCCGCTGGCCGGACTGGTAGGTGGCAGCTGGTTTGACGCAGGTAGAGGGGACCTCAGCGGGCAATCTTCCAGCAGGTCGGGCTGGGTGGCCATTTACTCAGAGAAGGGAGAAAGAGAAAGGCCTTGTGGGAAATCCTGACGCCAGACTCGGTCCCTGGAGGAATCACTGTCTCCGTGTTTAGCTTGTTTTTTCTGCTTTCTATCACTTTCTAGAGCTTTTCGTCGCAACTGCTTTTAGATTGTGTTTACAGTCCACAGGTTTATTAAAAAGACAAAACAAAAAGCGGAGTACCCCTACAACAACGTTTAAGTCAACTGGTAGCAACCCTGGATGCCTTAGGGAGAGCTAGCATCCCCCCCACTCCGGCGTTAGAGCCCTCACAGCGGGCGAATGGGTGACGTCTCGGTGGCATAGCCGGAAAGCTAAGGCTAATGCTAGTGCTAAGGCCGAAGCTAGACCACCGGAACACCACGCTCCCCCCCCCGATTTGCATGTCCAAGAGGTTTGCCCCACTCAGCGATACATCCGCTGAGGAGCCTGTTCACAGTACTCTGGTAATGGGAGACTCTATTGTTCGACACGTGAAGATAGCTGGTCCTTTAGGGGCTCCAGCAGTGACCGTTAGCTGTTTACCGGAACCGCTGGATGTCCAAGTGGTGTTCGGAAAATCATGTGGGCTTCATAGATAATTGGCTACAGTTTGAGGGCAAGCCTGTTTTTTTAGGTAGGGATGGCGTCAATACGGTGAAACCTGCCTTACTTTCGTGCAGCATAGCTCATAGTCTGCTAGTTAGTCGCAGAGGAGTGTAAAAGACTGCTGACAGTCCAGAGTCAGGACCAGGCCGCAGACAGACAGGCTAAACCCACCGTCTGAGAGCTGCTCTGAGGCTCTGAGGCGTCACCCAGGTTTCACCGTATTGAGACTGTGTCTGTGCCCTGAATTAAACCCAAACAGAGGACATCTAGATCAGCTCGTTTTAATCATTTAATCAGTGTTAAAATCTCTCAATCAAATGATAACAGCAGCACCTCAGACCTAAAGCTCGCTCTACTTAACATTAGATCACTATCCTCAAAAGCAGTGATCGTAAATGAAATGATATGTGATCAGAAACTAGATGTTTTCTGCCTCACCGAAACCTGGATTAGACCTGATCAATATATAGCACTAAATGAAGCGCCCCCCACAGGCTATAAATATGTACATAGCCCTAGATTATCAGGCAGAGGAGGTGGAGTATGTATAATCTCCCAGAATGCACTAGAGATTATTCAAAAACACTAACACCTTCACTTCTTTTGAGCTTCTCTACATTAATATATCAAATCCAGACACTAATAAAAATACTTTCACACTGATTCATATCTATAGGCCTCCAGGGCCCGACTCTGAATTTAGTGATTTTGCTGCAGAGACAAAGTTATAATAGTAGGAGACTTTAATATTCATTTAGAAAAAGCAGACCATCCATTAACAAAGGCATCGATCTTAGATTCTGTCAGAATCACACAAACTGTAACTGGACCCACACATCACTGTAACCATACCCTAGATCTAGTCCTGATCCTGGGTTTTAGCATTGATCATCTAAATATTCTACCTCAGAGCTCAGTAATGTCAGACCATTATCTGATCTCCTTTGAGCTTCATCTTAGGCAAAATATAAATTCATCCCCCAAAAACTATCTAAAGCGCACAATAACACCAATGACCGCTGTACAGTTTACTGAGAACCTCCCACCTCTATCAACCTTAGCTTACACTCCGTCAGACCAAACAGAGCTAGTTACATTAACAGAAGATCTAGAAAATACCCTTCGATCAACCTTAGACAAAGTAGCAGCGTTTAAAAATAAAATGTTGAGGCAAAAAAGGCTCGCACCGTGGTCCAGTGATCAAACTCCTACCTTAAAACAAACAGTGCGGAAACTAGAGCGTAAATGGCAGACAACCAAACTAGAGGTGTTCCACTCTGCGTGGAAGGACGGCCTTAGTCAATATAGAAAGACTCTCATTAAAGCTCGCTCAGCGTATTTGGCCTCAGAAACACTAAAACAATCCCAGAATTCTTTTCACTGAGATATCTAAACTTACTAAAAGCCAGGCAGATTCTCAACCCCAGATCCCAACATCTTTAACCAGTCATGTGTTTATGAACTGTTTTAATAATAAAAAAGAAAATATTAGACAACAAATCCAACCCTGCGTATTAGATCAAACATGGCCGTCACCTGGTGGAGCTGCTTTAGAACATAACTTAGTTGTAGAACAAAGGCTGGAAGCCTTCTACCCACTTCCACAGCCTGAACTAGAAAAAGGGATGAATTTACAATTGTTAAAAGAGGTCTGATTATAATTGGGAGAATTTCTTGTAGTGTTTTAGAGGGAATCGGGTCGAGTGTACATGTTGTACAATTAGCTGAGGATATAATTTTTTCTAGTTCAGGCTGTGGAAGTGGGTAGAAGGCTTCCAGCCTTTGTTCTACAACTAAGTTATGTTCTAAAGCAGCTCCACCAGGTGACGGCCATGTCTCAGAATGTACCCCAAACCCTTAAAATAGCAGTTATAAAACCTTTTATCAAGAAACCAAATCTTGATCCTAGTGTATCGTCTAATTATAGACCCATCTCCAACTTAACATTTGTATCTAAGATATTAGAAAAAGCTGTGGCCCAACAACTCTGCTTATACCTGAGTAAAAATTACATGTATGAGAAATTCCAGTCTGGATTTAGACTCAATCACAGCACAGAGACAGTCCTAGTGAAGATTACAAATGATCTCCTTCTTGCCTCTGATCAAGGCTACGTATCTTTATTAGTCCTACTAGACCTCAGTGCAGCCTCTGATACAGTAGATCACACTATTTTACTAGAAAGATTAGAGAACATGGTTGGAATCACAGGGACAGCCCTATCATGGTTCCAATCATATCTAACGGGATGCTATCAATTCGTAAAGATAAAAGATTTATCTTCAAATTACACAGAAGTAAGATATGGAGTTCCTCAAGGCTCTATTCTAGGACCGCTATTATTTACATTATACATGTTAGCATTGGGCTCAGTTATAAGCAGACATGGCGTTAATTTCCACTGTTCTGCAGATGACACACAGCTCTATATATCAGCCAAACCTGATGATAAATTTAGATTACAGAAAATGGAGGACTGTGTAAAGGATATAAAACTCTGGATGTCACATAACTTCCTTCTCCTCAACAGTGACAAAACCTCGGTTCTCCTTTTAGGTCCAAAAGACTCTAGAACTAAACTCTCAGACTTAATGTTAGACTTGTCTGATTCTTCCATTATTCCTGGTTTAGCAGCTAAAAATCTTGGCGTCACATTTGACTCAGATTTATCATTTGAGCAACATATAGCTAATATTAGTAGAACAGCCTTCATGCAGCTTAGGAACATCTCCAAACTAAGAAACTCCTTATCTCTACAGGACGCAGAAAAGCTAGTACATGCTTTTATTACCTCAAGACTAGATTACTGTAATGCACTACTGTCAGGTTGTTCCAGCAGGAACCTCAATAAACTTCAGCTGCTTCAGAACACTGCAGCCAGGGTTCTTACTAAACCTAGAACATCTGACCATATCAGTCCAGTTCTATCAGCACTGCACTGCTCCCAGTTCAGTTCAGCACTGATTATAAAATTCTTCTATTAACATATAAAGCCCTACATGGTCTCGCTCCTGAGTACCTGCAGGATCTTATTGTATACTACGAACCATCAAGATATAAGAGACACTGTTGTGGCAAGAAGACAGTCGAAGGCACCCATTATGGGCAAAGGCATGAAAAGTTTTATGACAGGTGTGGTACCTGAAAACAGCCTTAAAAGGAGGACTGAAAACAGCTCACAAGAAGAGGAATTAGTTCCGGTCAGTGTTAGCAATAGCTCCAGTAAATTCGCCTGTAAAGAGAAGCACAGTTGCAACGTGTGCTCATTGATGCATCCCAGAAAAGCATCAGAAAAGCATGTCCCTACAAAAAAAGGTCATAGAGGAGGGAGCAGCATATTCAGTCACCAGTGGTTTCATAAGTGCTGAGACGGAGGCAAATGAGTTTCTTAATAACAACAACAACGCTGACTGCATTCCTGCCATCGTACCTGTTTGTGTCAAAACCAGGAAGTGCAGCAAGGTGACAAAAACCTATGCTTTTCTGGACCCCGGGAACTCTGCAAGTTTCTGTACTGAAGAACTTATGAGGGAGCTCAACATCAGTGGTAGAAGAACTGACATACTGCTACGTAAGATGGGGGAAGAAAAGTCTGTCACCAGTGAGATGGCATTAGGTTTGGAGAAGAAAACAATTTCTTAAAGCTGCCGGATGTCTTCTCACAAAAGACTATCCCTGTGGGCAAGGAAAACATTCCATTGCAAAAGGATGTGGATAAGTGGCCTCATATGGAGCAAGTGTGACTTCCAAAGATCGATGCAGAAGTAGGGTTGCTGATAGGGACAAATGTACCAAAGGCTATGGAACCATGGCAGGTCATCAGCAGTGTGAACAATGGATATCAGTCGCTATGTTGGATGATCAGTGGAAACAGCAGTTCTGTTGTGACTTTCCTGAACAGTCAAGTCTACTGTGCATTTGTCATGGGCAAATCCCGCCTTGCCCCACTAAAGACAGTATCCATCCCACGCATGGAACTTACGGCAGCAACTATGGATGCAATGCGGAGCAGCGGTTGGACCTTGAAGATTCAGTCTTTTGGACAGACAGTACTGCAGTACTAAAGTACAAACCGGATTCCAAAAAAGTTAGGACACTAAATAAATTGTGAATAAAAACTGAATGCAATGATGTGGAGATGGCAAATGTCAATATTTTATTCGTAATAGAACATAGATGACAGATCAAAAGTTTAATCTGAGTAAATGTAACATTTTAAAGGAGAAATATGTTGATTGAAAAAATTATGGCATCAACAAATCCCAAAAAAGTTGGGACAAGTAGCAATAAGTGGCTGGAAAAAGGAAATTGAGCATATAACGAACAGCTGGAAGACCAATTAACACGAATTAGGTCAATTGACAACATGATTGGGTATAAAAAGAGCTTCTCAGAGTGTCAGTGTCTCTCTGAAGCCAAGATGGTAAGAGGATCACCAATTCCACCACTGTTGCGCAGAAAGATAGTGCAGCAATACCAGAATGGTGTTACCCAGCGTAAAATAGCAAAGACTTTTAAGTTCTCATCATCAACCGTGCTTAACATCATCAGAAGATTCAGAGAATCTGGAACAATCGCTGTGCGTAAGGGTCAAGGCCGTAAAACTCTACTGGATGCTCGTGATCTCCGGGCCCTTAAAAGTCACTGCACCTCAAACAGGAATGCCACTGTCAAGGAAATAACAGAATGGGCTCAGGAATACTTCCAGAAATCATTGTCAGTGAACACAATCCACCGTGCCATCCGCCGTTGCCAGCTGAAACTCTACAGCGCAAAGAGGAAGCCATTTCTAAGCAAGCTCCACAAGCTCAGACGTTTGCACTGGGCCAGGGGTCTTTTAAAATGGAGTGTGGCAAAATGGAAGACTTTTTCTGTGGTCAGATGAGTCACGATTTGAGGTTCTTTATGGAACGCTGGGACGCCATGTCATCCGGACCAGAGAGGACAAGGATAACCCAAGTTGTTATCAACGCTCCGTTCAGAAGCCTGCATCACTGATGGTATGGGGTTGCATGAGTGCTTGTGGCATGGGCAGCTTGCATGTCTGGAAAGGCACCATTAATGCAGAGAACTATGTTTAGGTTCTAGAACAACATCTGCTCCCATCTAGACGTCATCTCTTTCAGGGAAGATCCTGCATTTTTCAAAAGGATAATGCCAGACCACATTCTGCAGCAAGCACAACATCATGGCTACGTAGGAGAAGGATCTGGGTACTGAAATGGCCAGCCTGCAGTCCAGATCTTTCACCTGTAGAGAACATTTGGCGCGACAAGAGGAAGGTGCGACAAAGAAGGCCCAAGACGATTGAACAGTTAGAGGCCTGTATTAGACGTGAATGGGAGAGCATTCCTATTTCTACACTTGAGAAACTGTTCTCCTCTGTCCCACAGACGTCTGTTGAGTGTTGTAAGAAGAAGGGGGGATGCCACACAGGGGTAAAAATGGCCTTGTTCCAACTTTTTTGGGATTTGTTGACGCCATGAAATTTTGAATCAACATATTTCTCCTTTAAAATGTTACATTTACTCAGATTAAACTTTTGATCTGTCATCTATGTTCTATTACGAATAAAATATTGACATTTGCCATCTCCACATCATTGCATTCAGTTTTTATTCACAATATGTGTCCCAACTTTTTTGGAATCTGGTTTGTACATTAACAATGAGCAAACAAGGTTTCGAAGTCGTGTAGCAAACCGTGTTTCTTCTATCCTATCAGTTACAAAGGCATCCCAGTGGAGATATGTCAGCAGTGCTATAAATCCAGCTCACTATGCATCCAGGGGCTTGAAGGTGGACTCCTTTCTGCAAAGAAAAGCATGGACATCTGGACCAGACTTCCTGAAAGGGTCAGAAAGTGACTGGCCAGGGAACCCGAAACAATCTGGAGCAATAGACATTGGAGACCCAGAGGTAAAGAAGTGTATGCTTGTTAATGTCCTGTCTGCCAGAGAACAAGCAGATCCTCTGCAGCTCATAATTGAACGTTTTTTTTCATGGAGCAAACTGAAGAGGGCAGTAGCGTGGATCCCCAGAATTAGAAGTGTTCTGTTTGAGCTGTTATGAACAGCAGAACCTGCCTGGAGAAAAGAAATCTGACTGTTGATGATCATCAACAAATCATTTGTTATTACCAAAAAAAGACATTCCCTAAGGAGATATATGCCCTGCAAAGGGGAGAGTCTGTGAAGCGATCCAGTCATATCTACAAGCTGAACCATGTTCTTCAAGATGGTGTGCTTTGGGTTGGTGGAAGAGGCAAAACACCCAGCTATCCTGCCCAAAGATCTTCATTTGACCAGCCTTATTCTTCATCACATTCATCAGGAAACAGGCCACACTTTCCAACCTGCGTCAAGAACTCTGGTTTCCAGGAGTCAGTTCAGCAATAAGGAAGATACTGTAAAGGTGCATTAACTGTCAAAGACTGCATAGCGCTGTTGGCCAACAACATATGGCTGACCTGCCTCAGGACAGGGTTTTACCTGATGAGCCACCATTCACAAGTGTTGGTGTGGACTACTTTGGCCCATTTAAGGTGAAACGGGGAAGATGCATCGTCAAGAGGTATGGTGTTATATTTACATGCCTGACTCTGCGTGTCATTCATATTGAGGTGGCATCCTCATTCGTGGATGGTGACATACAGATTTGTTCATTCATGCACTTCAGCGATTTATCGCAAAAAGTCTCTTAGGTTCTTTGATCAGATAATGGTACAAACTTTGTTGGAGCTGAGAGAGAACTAAGAGAGGCAATTCAAGGATGGAATAATTTGCAAATTTATGACTTTCTTCTTCAAAGAGAAATCAAGTGGATGTTTAACCCACCTACTGGCTCACACCACGGAGTGTGGGAGGTTAATCCGATCTATTAGAAAAGTCCTTAATACCACCCTGAGGATGCAAGCCTTGGATGAAGGTCTTTTAACTGTTCATTGCGAAGTGGAGACAATCCTTAATAACCGTCCTATTACAAAGGCTTTCAACGATCCTCATGACCTCGAAGCACTCACACCTAATCACTTGTTACTCCAAAAAAACCAACCCGTCTCTGCCACCAGGACTTTTTCATAAGGAAGACTAGTATGCGTGACAGTGAATCATCCAAGTGTTTCCTGATAATCCGTTAGTTACTTGGTTCTTTAGAATGTTAGTTCATAATTGTTATCTGCCTTGAGATAACAATTAGGGGCCGGTTGTGTAGGTGCCAAGAAGAACTGCCTCGATTTGTATATTTCATTTTGTAATATTTGTTTGATTTCTTAGATATGTTGAAAACATACAGAACACGTAGTGTAACACATTTTCTTTCCTGTTGACTGCACTGATAGTGTAATTTGTATCCTGTCTCTTTATAAATGCGGTAAGAATGTTCTGGATCTTTTTGCTCACTAGGGGGCGATTCAGAACAGTTTTTGGTTTGGTTGGAAAATGGAGCACACAGTTTTTTGACCGTAGCATAGCTTAGAACTTTACCTTTTTCGGTGGCTATTCTGTTGAAGCATTCTAAATTACCTGTTTGTAAGACGAAACCTTTCTTCAGTAAACATTTATAAACCTACATGTGGACTCTGTGGTTACTGGGAGGAATGCTACATGTCAGCCATACTCAACCAGCTAAAGCCAACTGCCTACACCTTCCAAAAGTGACTGGCAAACTGGGGTCCCCAGTCAGACACCAGATCGCTTGGCATCCCATGTATCGTGACCATGTGTTGCAGCAAGAGCTCTGCCGTCTTCTTGGAAGATGGAAGCTTAAGCAGTGTCACAATCCTGCATGCATTCCTGCATGAGAAATTATCAACAGAGACCAAGATCACTGTATTGCCTTTGGAAATTGGTAGCCCCGTGATGAAGTCCAGGGAGATGTGCTACCATGGCATGCAGGGATAGGTAATGGATTGAGCAGCCCTTGGAGCCTTGACCTATGTGACCTGAACAGGTTCTGCACAAAGCGCCGGAAGAAGTTGGCAAACCCCAAGAACCAATGGACCAGCCGGAGGGAAGCAGGATGGGGCCAGTCCACCACAGCCTTTATCTTTGCTGCATGCCCTTGGACACTACACAGCCCAGAAATTACACTGTCGAGACATGGAACACTGACTTTTCCATTTTGACATACAGGCAGTTCTCCAACAACAGATGGAGTAACCGCCTGACATGCCCAATGTGTTCCTCAAGAGATTGGCTGTAAATGAGGATGTCATCGAGATAGATGCACACATAATGGGGGCCCAGGGCCTCCCTAAGTGCTTCATTTATGAAATGTTGGAAGATTGCTGGGGCATTCATGAGCCCAAAAGGCATTACCTGGTACTCATAATGTCTTCCATTTAGGTTGTAGGCACTGCGCAAGTTCAGTTTAGTAAATATGGTGGCTTGTTGCAGTGCCTCAAATGCTGTAGACATAAGTGGCAGGGGGTGGTGGTCCTTGATGATGATTGAGTTTAGTCCCCTGTAGTCCACACAGGGGTGAAGGCCACCATCCTTCTTGCCCACAAAGGAAAAGCTTGCTCCTGCAGATGACGGGCGAATAAAGCCTAGTTCTAATGTCTCTTTAATGTATGCATCCATGGCTGCACGCTCAGGGGGTGAAAGTGCAAACAACCGTCCTTGGGGCTTGAGTTATATATAGAGAGGTGTAGCCCACCCTCAAAGTGATTGGTCCAGTTCAGTGAGTAATGGGTCCAGAGCCCAATGACTGACCATCAATGGCCATGACCGGTAAGGGTCGGTCCAGGGGTTCCACAGGCAGTCCAAGGCTGGCTGCCAAGGAGGCATCTAAGAAGCACCCCACTGCCCCTGAATCAACAAAGGCGAAAAGAAGGTGGTTCGATGGCAGGGGCCCCGTGACAGGCTTGCCTTTAGCTGGAGCCCTAAGGTTTTTGGGGTTAGCCGTGGGCTCCTCACTGGATCCACAAATGGGTTAGCGCCTGCCCCTGAACCACCTGGCCTCAAGAGATTGGGGTGAGGCTTCATGGCTGGGAAGGCAAGCACCAGCCAACTGTATGGACTCTGGTAGATTCTGACCTGCCTGGTGGCTGGGCGCCAGGGCAACCATCTCCCACAGTAGCTGCTAATGGCGCTGCAAGGCTATTTTAAACTAATCAAACTCTGCTGGATCCATGTTGATCACACCTATCTGTTACGGGACAGTCAGGGAGCAGACCCAAGTGCAGAGAGGAAAGCCTGTAAGGACAGGCCTTAATGTGTGATGTAAGGTTAATGTATGTGGGGTTAATGTGACTGTGGGAGCTTTTGTGTACTTGTGGGGGAACAGTTGCTCCCAGCTCCCATCAACTTTGGCAATGGAGGTCCAACACCTTACCACTGTGCCACCAGCAAGCACAGACAATTTGCATATCTTATCTTATTTTGTTTCTTCTTTTAAACTAATTTTTTTCTCTTTTTGAACTTCACTCGTTCACTTCTTTGTAACACAATTTACACATTCTTTATTACATCAAGCAAGAAAAAAATATTATCCCCATTAAAAACCCCCAACACCCCCCCAAAAAAAACAAACAAACAAAAAAAACTAAGAAAACAAAAACAATTTCACAACCCACGAAACTTCACACACAAACAGCCAACTGATCATCGACCACAGCACACACAGCATCACCAACACACCACACAGTCTGGAACTTCAGCACATCGTTCAGCAGTTTATAATATGCAACAGATGGATAATTTCGCCTGTCCAAACAGAAAGTTCAGTAAGCAGGGCCTCTGACGCTCAGAGACAGAGTAGCGTGGACCCAGTATAAATATGTCCAATGTGAAAGGGACCCCAACCTTCACACACACACCCCTCAGCAAGTCCAGCAGGGGTTCCAGGCGCACGCACCCGGCAAACACATGCTCTACCGTCTCAGGCCTCCTGCAAAACGGACAACCCTTGACTACAAGGGGGTTCAAGTGAGCAACATGCTTGTTCGTGACCAAGGCCCCATGGATTATCCTCCACTGCAGGTCCCCAGTTCTTTTGGGCACAGTCAGTTTGTACAAAATTTGCCACCTGAAATGTGCCATGCTGTGCTCACCCAACAGACCCTGCCACCGGTGCTTTCTTACCTCCCTTAAGGCACCAAAATTCTTCATCTTCACGGCCTGAAATGAGGATGGTATTTAAAAATTATAAAGCATCTAAAGAGTTTTGTGTTTATCTTGTACCTGATCAAATAAGATGTTCCTGAATCTCAACCACTGGTCAAAAACTGCTACCCACCACAGCCGATTGAACAAAAAAAGCCTAAACAAACACACATCAGTTCTAGAAAAGATGTCCAAATGCCAAAAGCCTGCGCATCACAGCTCGAACCCGTATTTACACAGATATTTCATGGCTCCCTGACGGCGAAACCATTATCGTTCTTCTCCCAAAAAAGCTCAGACAAACTGCCTGAATAACTATCACCCAGTGATCAACTGTCATCAATTGGTCACCATCATCACTTCTGCATTCCTTCGACCCACTACAGTTCAAGACTGCACCAAGCAGAACAAACGGGCTGTCCAGTGAATCATTCAGACTGGAACTTCCTGACCTCCAGACCATCTACAACAAGCCATACAGGCCAAGAAGACTGTGAAGGACTGTTACCTCTCTCACAAGCAGAATGAGGATTTTCTTCCCACAAAGCCATTCAGGCTTTAAACCAGGACTTCTTTATTTTATGTTATTGTTTATGTAAGTGTGTATGTGACAAATGAACTTTGATTAAAACTCAATATAAACTCCATCTTGTGTGTTTTAAATCTCACATCTTCACATTTATCATTTCAAAATGAATGAACAGGAACACTGACCTGAGAATCTGCAGTTTACAGTGTGAACTCTTCAGTCCAGCAGAGAGCAGCTCCACTCCTGAATCCTGCAGGTCATTGTTACTGAGGTCCAGCTCTTTCAAGCAGACGTTTTCCAGGGTTAAAACTGATCCCAGAGTTTCACATGTCTTAATTCCAAGATTACACAAAGATAATCTGCGAAATTAGAATAAAACAGATTGTATTTACGGATTCGCAATGTGAAATCTAAAACCATACAGTAAATCCAATTCTCTAACTACTATATAAACAATTCTGTACAATCAACTAAATGCAGGGGTGCCAATAACTGTCTCATGTGGTTTTGTTGAGATAAGAAAGACATATAGATACACTCACAAGAACAGGAAAGAGATGACACCTGGACAAAATGTAAAATCACTGGAAAAACACTGACCTTAACCCTTAAATACAGACCATGGCCCTCTAGAGGTGGGCCAACTGTGGTTGGTGTGGTACAACAGATAACACCGCTACCTGCTACTGAGCTAGTACCCAGTATCCTTCAGTCTGTTTTGACCCAAGAAACACAGACCTGAGAATCTGCAGTTTACAGTGTGAACTCTTCAGTCCAGCAGAGAGCAGCTCCACTCCTGAATCCTGCAGGTCATTGTTACTGAGGTCCAGCTCTTTCAGGGAGGAGTTTTTCAGCTTTAAAACTGATCCCAGAGTTTCACACGTCTTTACTCCAAGATTACATGAAGCCAGTCTGTAAATTGAAGCAGAAACACAACTGAATTTACAATAAACTGAAAAAGAAGAGAAAACAGAACTAAGCTGAGAACAGTGTGAAATACTGTGTCCGGCATTGTTTTATATAGAGGTTGAAAACATGTTAACTATCATACAGAAAGATTCAGTTTCACATACCTCATCTAATTCTCTAGCTACAAACCAATGTCAGCTGAAAGCTAACAGGCTAACCAGAAGCTAAACTGCCAGTTGGAAAACATCAATAAAACATGACATAATTTACTACAATAAACTGTTACATACCTACTGATTACTGTGAATAATTACATGTCACAAAACTAACTTACTGCACTCCAAATGTTTAGAAGAAATAAATGTGACCATCACTAAAATTATATTAACATTTTGGAACCAAAAATTGACTTGTGAATGCTTCTTCACAAAACATTTTTTTATGTGTTATTTTTTTGATCAAGTGCTTAACCAACAGAGTGTGTTCTCTGAAAATTAAAGAGTGTTAATAGACCACTCTGTGTCTTAGAGCTCTTAAAACTACAGTGTTTTGTACAGCCCTGTTCAAGTGACACATTTGGTCAATCATCTGAACTGTTTGTACCAGTGAAATGTACCATTACTTTTGCACATTCCACATTTAATGTCTTTAGTTATGTTCTTTAGAATGTGCAGAAGTGTGTCTCTGAAGAGGATGCAACTTATCTACACTTCAATAACACTCAATAACACATCATTTGTACCTGAGGTGCCCTTTTAAACATTTGTTTAAGACTGTAATTGATTAGTCTAAGATAGAAACGACCTGTGCTGTTTAGATTAAGACAAGGGTTTATTCAATAAATACTCATACTGTCTGATATCAATCTAAACTCAGACCGACTCTAAAAGGAAATACTCACACAGCTCTTCTGGATGCTTTGACTACTGGCAGCAGCCTCAGAAGACGCTCCTCTGATGGCTCAAATTTACTGAGGTCAAACTCCTCCAGCTCTTCTTCTGAGTTCAGCAACACAAACACCAGAGCTGACCACTGAGCAGGAGAGAGCCTGGCCTGATGAAGACGATGGTCACCACCTCTGCTCAGGTATTTCTGCACTTCCTGCACTAGAGAGTGATCATTCAGTTCATTCAAACAGTGGAACAGATTGATGGATTTCTCTGGAGAGATGTTCTCCTCAATCTTCTCCTTGATGTATTTGACTGTTTCCTCGTTGCTGTGAGAGCTCCTCTCTGTCGGTGTCAGTATGCCTCGTAAGAGAGTCTGATTAGACTCCACTGAGAGACCCAGAAGGAAACGAAGGAACAGGTCCAGGTGTCCACTCTCACTCCGTAAGGCTTCGTCCACTGCTCTGTTGAGGAAGTCAGCCATGGATGACTTGTTGAAAAGCTTGGAGAGTTTACTGGTTTTTGCTAATTTACTGGTTTGCTGATTCAGAACCTTTTTTTTGAGAAACGCATATAAAGCAGCAAGGAACTCCTGAACGCTCAGATGTACAAAGCTGAAGACCTTCCCCAGGTGCAGCTCATGCTCCTCTCTGAAGATCTGGGTGCACACTCCTGAGTACACTGACACTTCTCTAATATCAATGCCACTCTCTCTTAGGTCTTCCTGATAGAAGATCAGGTTTCCTTTCTCGAGCTGCTGGAAAGCCAGTTTCCCCAGAGCCAGAATACTTTCTCTAGTCTGCTGAGGATCAAGGTCACTTCCTCCACTGTACTTCTGGCTCTTGTGTTTGATCTGGAAGATCAGGAAGTGTGTGAACATCTGCGTCAGGGTTTTTGGGGTTTCTCCACTCTCAGCTTCACTCAGCATTCTCTCTAGAACAGTGGCTGCAATCCAGCTGAAGACCGGTATGTGGCACATGATGTAGAGGCTTCTTGAAGACCTGATGTGTGTGAAGACTTTGTTGGCCAGGTCCTGATCACTGATCCTCTTCCTGAAGTACTCATGTTTCTGAGGGTCACTGAAACCCCGCACTTCTGTTACCTGATCAACACACTCAGGAGGGATCTGACTGACCGCTGCTGGTCGAGAGGTGATCCAGAGGAGAGCAGAGGGAAGCAGATTCCCCTTGATGAGGTTCGTCAGCAGAACATCCACTGAGGTCTTTTGTTCTATATCCACCAAGTTCTCATTGTTCTGGAAATCTAGAGGCAGTCGACACTCATCCAGACCATCAAAGATGAACATGATCTTGTAGCTCTTATAATGTCTGGGTTTTAAATCTTGTGTTTCTGGGAAGACGCTCTGAAGAAGATTCACCAGACTGAGCTTCTTCTCCTTCATCAGATTCAGTTCTCTAAAAGGAAGTGGAAATATGAAGAAAACGTCCTGATTTACTTCTCCTTCAGCCCAGTCCAGAATGAACTTCTGCACAGAGACTGTTTTTCCAATTCCAGCTACTCCTTTAGTCAGTACGGTTCTGATGGGCTGGTTCTGTTCTGGTAATGGTTTAAAGATGTCACTGCATTTGATTGGTGTCTCCTGTGTTGCCCTTTTCCTGGATGCAGCTTCAATCTGCTTCACCTCATGTTCCTGATTGACCTCTCCACCCCCTGCCTCTGTGATGTAGAGCTCTGTGTAGATCTCATTCAGAAGTGCTGAGTTTTCATGGCCTGAGATTCCTTCATTAATTCTCTGACATGTATCCCTTAGTTTGGATTTGAGTGTTTGATGACAAGCTGGGGCCAATTCTGATAAGAGAGGAAGGACATAACCAATATGCAAATAACCATCAGCTGTAAGTATGCACAAAACTACCCAGATCAGTATGTAAATAATTTTAAAGGTTCTTGTATGTTCTTGTATCAGCTGAAGTGGCCTGAGTGCTAGTGTCCCCACTGGATTACAAATTCCAATACTCTTTGAGGAATTTCACTGAAGAAAAAAGAAGGTAATATTGTAATATATATATAAGAGTTGCCATGAGGGTGAATCTGAGCAGATTCTGATGAAGGGGTTAAAATAAGAGTGCTGCACTGATTTCAGCCCTAAACAAACACTTTCTCATGTAACAGTCCTCAAAACTCTTACTGCTTTCGAGTGTGTTAGCAAGGTCTGTCTCCTTCATGTTCCTCAGGATCTGCAGTGTGATCTTCAGCACCCTCTTTCCTCCTGCTTTTTGATCATTCTCATCGTCCACCCCTCTCTCAGAGCATGCTGGGTAATCTGGACTCAGGATCTTCTTGAATGTGTTCAGCTCGTTCTCCACTAGAGAGAAAAATTTCTGCTGCAGCTCCTGATTAAGAACAAACATCAGAGAATCATTGAAACTCTACCATTACAGAGAGAGATGATCTGAACACAGGACAGTCTGTGAGGACAGTCTTCAGGACAGAAGAGAGACACTGATCTGTCCTGACGCAGAAATGGTGAAACCAACTTCCCCTCGGTGTCTGAACGGCAGAGTCGTTCACTGTGTTCAAACGCAGACTGAAGACCCTCCTCTTCCAAGAGTGTAGAGTTTGTAGAGTGTGGTCTCCATACTGTACATACAGACTCCATACAGACTCCATCTGTATTTAGTAGTATCTAAGCTTAGAGGGATCTTTTGGATTCTAACTGATACAAACTAGCTGAGGGTATTTTCTGAGTAAACAGAAGCTCTTCTTTAAGTTGCTCTGGAGAAGAGAGTCGGATAAACGCCTTCAATGATCTGAAGAGTGGAGGAATTATGGATGCTCTGGTATGTAAAATGAATTGAATGTCATGTTTCTGAACAGCATCTTAAATTATAATTTTTAACACTATATACAGTTTTAATAAACCTGAAGGTTTGATTATCAAAGTTTCAAAACTTAAAGGAAGGTTTAAACAAACATGATAAAAAAGACAGTAAAACCAGGAGACCTTTGTCATGTGGCATACCTTGAATATATGGTCCAGTTTTCCCCTGCAAATGCTTATTTTCTTCTCCTGGATGCTGTGGACAAATGTAAAATCCAGACATTAATAAATAAATAAATCAGCTGAGAGCACATCAACAATCAAACACAAGTGATATTACACTAATAATAAAAATAAAATGAAAATAAAAGACTGTGCTGACAGTCCACACATGCATCAACCCCGTTGTGATTGTGTGTGATATGACCATGCCAGACAAACTTAGCTGCCACTAGTCTCTGTAGTGTCTTCCTTCTCTGTGACAGCAGGACTAGCTCATGGAGAAATTAAAGAGTTTTTTTGTTTTTTTTACCAGCACTGCTGAATGGAATATGTGCCACCTGCAGGCTGGTGACCACCATATGTGAACTGTCAATGCCCAGGTGCACAGCAGCCATGACTGAGCAGGACTGTTCTTCCCAGCATCATCCTGGATGTCTATAATGAACTCAGATATAAAGGCAATGGCTGGTTCCGCTGGCCTCTCCCCATAATCCAATGCTTCCATAATGAGAACAATGGGTGCATTTGGGTGAGAGATGCACTAGCATGATACCAGCTGCCAGTGCATGCTCTCTAATCATTTCCAGATGTTTGTCCATTTTGTCTTTGAGTGTCACATAGGTTCTTGGTCCTCTTCTTTTCTCACTCTACACTCGCTCTCTTGGTAAAGTGATCTCCTCTCATGGATTCTCTTACCACTGTTACGCCAACGACACTCAACTCATGCTCTCTTTCCCACCGTCTGACACACAGGTCTCCACCTGCATCTCAGCATGTCTCACTGACGTCTCTTCTTGGATGGAGGCTTACCACCTCACACTCAACCCCAGCAAGACGGAGCTGCTGTACATCCCGAGAACTGCTGGACCTAAAAACGATCATGCCATCTCCTTTGAGAACTCACTGGTCACTCCTTCTACAGAAGCTCGAAGCCTTGGTGTAGTCATGGATGATGAGTTATCGTTCTCAGGTCATGTTGCAGTTCTGACTCTGTCCTGCAGATTCCTCCTGTACAACATCCGGAGAATTCCACCCTTCCTCTCTAGAGAGTCGACCAGGTGCTCGTTCAGTCTCTCGTCACTTCCAGACTTGACCAGACTTGAATAAATGTACAAATACACAGTGGAATGAAACTGCATTGATGAACAGGGATGATGGTGATGGTTTTGAAGCACGTTGGGACGACTGCAGTGCTCAGAGAGATGTTGAAGATGTCCGTAAAATCATCTGCCAGCTGTTCGGCATTCTGTGAGCACTCTGCCAGGAAGGCTATCTGGTTCAGGGGCTTTTTGTGGGTTCACTCTGAGCAAAGTTTTCCTCAAGTCAGCGGTGGACAGGCACAGTCCCTGTTTATCTGGCAGAGGTGTGGTCATCCTTGCTGTTGTGTAGTTCTGTGTTTCAAAGCCAAGCATAGAAGTTGTTCAGCGCATCTAGAAGGGAGGCATCACAAGCAGGTGATGGTGTCTTGTAGTTAGTGATGGCCAGGAGCCCTGCCACATGCGCCACATGACTGCTGTGTCTTAAAACAAGATTATGGATTTTTTTTTGCGTAGGTGTGCTTTGCCTCTCTGACGGCCTGGGAGAGGTTTCTGGTTGGGTGAGTTGTGATGACCTTGGAGACAGTAGCTACATCAGCAAGTGCATTGATAATGTTAATCACTGACTCTGTGTACTCGTCAACTGGTTTAAAATGCTGCAGCCAGGGTTCTTACTAAACCTAGAACATCTGCTTAACATTCTCTGCTCTCCACAAATCCATTCAGAACTAATTGTCTTTACACATGACTTGTACATTTCTTTTGCTTATTGGGAGGACTCAAAACCACCAGTTCACCACAGTACCACAATGTGATTATTCAAGTCATTACTTCTCTGAAAAGAACATATGCAAAGCTCACTGTTAGTGAGATAATCAGTGCAGATGGAAGAACAGCATAACTAAGTGTGTTTTACAGTAAAAATGTCTGAGACTTGATTTTTTACTCACTTTGTGTCAGACGACACAGCTTCACTGCTAAAACCAGGACGATTCCCCATGGACTCTTCACTCTTCATCAACACACTGAGCTCTGGAGGAACTGTTCTTGGTGTTTCAGTCCTGTTAACATTAAACACACTGAACTCCAACACTCGCCACATCTGGAACATCTGAAATGCTTACCTCTCAGAACAGTAGTTTACTGAGTGCAGTGATGTACCGAGACTCAGAGCTTCCTCCTCCACTGCTGAAACGGAGAGGTACATCCATGGACTCCTCACTCTTCATAGACACACAGCTGGGCTCTGGAGAAACTGCTCTCTGTGTTTCAGTCCTGTTAACATTAAACACAGTGAAAACTCCAGCATTTACACACTGAACTCCAACACACACCACATCTTTAAGAAAGCTCAGGAACACATTTGAAAAGCTTCACTCTCAGAACAGTAGTTTACTGAGTGCAGTGATGTACCAAGACTCAGAGCTTCCTCCTCCACTGCTGAAGACTGGAGGCTTATCCATGGACCGGTCACTCTTCATAGACACAGCGCTGGGGGCTGGAGATGCTGCTCTCTTCACCCTGAAAACAGTTGATTCATGATGATCCATGATGAGAGTAAAGTGTGGAGTAATGACTTCCTTTACTAAAACTCCTTCAGCTTCAACATGAGGGACATAAACACTCTCTCCTTCTCCTGGTTCTTCAGATGAAGTGCTGATATGAGGATACTCACTCTGGGGCACTTCCTCCACTGCTGGAGGTACGAGGCTCCATCATTAAGCTTGTCCTCTTCTATCTTTCACTACTGGACTCTCTCTGCTTTCTTTGAAGAGGTCCTTTAGAACATATATAAAAAACTCAAATGCTGCTAAAAGCATGCTGGAAATTCAACCTGAAACAAAACCTTGAATACAAATAAAGCTACAACTTCTGAACTAAACCAGTAAGAGTTATATAAACAAAGCAGGAGGGGTTACTGATGACTGATTACCTGCTGAAACATTTCAAAGGATTATTATATTAAAGTAACATAATCTAGTTCATTTTTGTTACTTTTGAAATACTTGTCTTTTTAAAGCTGTATATTCAAATTCAAAAACCATAACAAATAAAGTCACTTCAGATGGTCCTGTGTTTACACCAATGTCATTTTTACATCAAACAGTATTGTGTCCTAATACAACAAATCTTCTAACTCACACACAAAATGTTAGGTTCTATAAAGAATGTGTCACCTTGCTTACAGGTAAGGATAGTTGTGTCCCAAAAAGTAGTAGGTTGTATTAAAGGAGTGATGGCAAACTGCAGTAGCTTCATTAAGTGATAGGTGGCAAAAATAAACAAACAAAAAAGAAAAACAATTTTAGTTACACACCACAAAAATGTTCCTTTTTCCTTAAATAGGCTAACACTGGTCTACTCAATACAGACAAAACCAATTATTTTCCACTGCAGGGTAACATTTTAATAATCTAAATCACAATACATTAAAGAAACACCGAATGCAGAAGCAAAAATGTACAAAATTATTATTGGTCACAACATAGGTCATAACTCAATAAAATAAACATTGTTACATTGGGAACCTCAGGAACCTTACATGGTATGAACCGAAATGGGCCTACTGAGCATGCCTTAATCTGCTCAGGCATTATTTAAGGGCAGCCGTAGGTGAGTTCTGGCCCTTTGGTGGACAAGAAAGGAAAAAAAAATGGGGCAAAGGAGAGTATGTAAGTGTAATCCTTGATTGACTGCTGCTAGTTTAAAAACGTATAGCCCAGTAGCATATTTAAACTCCAGGATAGCAAAATGTAAACTTATTGGGGGAAATTAACATTAGCTGAGAATGTGAATGGGTAAGTGTGTATGAACAGGACAACTAGAGCAGGCCCAGTTCATACACATATAGAGCTGTCACAGAATGTAAAGAACATTTTCCACGATTTAAAGAAGTTAGTGTAAAGATATTTTACCGAACTGGTTCTTTATGAAATGGAGTGGGTTATTCTGTGTCATCACTGTCGTGGAATTCTGTCAAAAAGCGATAAGGCAGACAAGAACATGCATTGGGTAGCAAGAGTTTATTGAATCTGCACGCAGCTCGTGACCACGATACAGATTGTCTCAATGGTATTCAACATACATACTTATAGGAATATCCCCCTCCCATCCTCACATGTTGCATACGCACCCTGAAGTCATGACTTACGACACCTGGCACCTCCTAAGAAGGAGTGTATGTGATTTTGTGACCTCTGGCACACTTTCCTGCCTATTGTTGATGGATTTAAGACACTGTGACCCTGAGTGTGAGGGTGAGTTGGGGAACAACGTGAGTAACTCTTTCATTTTCAATATTAATGTCAAAAGTTCAAGTTAAATGATTTTATTTGATTCATATTGGTCGATTCGTTAATAAATATTCAAACATCCTGCTGGAAAAATGTTATTTGTAATTGATCCAGTTCAGTGTGAAAACTGGCAATAAGTATTGCTGAGATCTACTGAACTGTATGGCACTGAATCATAGTGCAGCTTAGACAGTATGGTGTTCCAGACTTTGGCTTGAGGAAAGTTTCTCTAACTGAACTTTCATTAATTTGAATGAAATCCCCCTGAATTTGACCATTTCTCTGCATGTTAATGGCAGGTGTAAACAGGCTCCTAGTGTACATCTGGTGTCCTGCAGGAGTAACTGCATATATACAGTAATGGGAATGGGCCCTCTATCTGTCTAGACATAGTACTGATAGTTATACAATATGTCCAAATGCTTGTGGACATCCCTCCTGCTTTAACATGTGTAGTTGGGAGCAGATCAACATGTCTGGCATGGTCTAGAGGGGTATAAAGCCCCATCCAATACTTTTGGGAGAAGTTGAGTGAAAACCAATGGAGAACTGAGATCTGATCTCATTATGTTTAATATTAGTTTAAGGAAATAGTCTAATCAAATACGCCCTCGCCTAATCTTCTTCAATACTGGAGTGTCTTACAGTAAACCACTGTTACAGCATACTTTACATTCCTATACATAATCTCTCTCTCTCTCTCTCTCTCTCTCTCTCTCTCTCTCTCTCTCTCTCTCGAGAACCTGCCAGAGAACATTTCAGTCTCATTCAGAGGTTCAGAAGTTTACTAAACCACAGAGTGTAGGGGAGGAGCTGTGTGACCTGATTTGCAATAAAGGTGTTGTAGAAAATGACGTGAGTAAGGGAGGAGAACTCGCTGCTGTTAAACATATAGTAAAACAGTGAGGGTAATCTGTTGATTACAGTTAAAAGAAAAATGCTTATTTTCAACAGCTAAAATTTACTTACAGTGGAATTCATTTCATATCACTGAAAAACAACAAAAGGGTTTGTGTGTTTGTTGTTGACAATCTGATCTCATTCTCAACTTCAGGCACTACTGAAAGCTGAAAGACTTTCTATCTGTTTTACTTTGGTAAGTGTAACTGGCAGCTGCATGACCGTCCTGGCTGACTGCCTGGGTTTAGTGGGTGTCCAGTCAAGGGGTGCACCAGAATTTCAGCAACTAAAACATTTCTGCTAAAACTGGCATTTTACATTTTAGCATTTTACACTCTTAGCAGTCCTGTTATTTGGTGAGAGTAGGCTGCAGATGACTAAAGCTGGTGTTTTTTATTCACTTTTGTGCAAATGAAATATAGGTGCTTTTATATTTATTCTTATACACAGGTTTGTTATTTTTAAATGTGTACTACCCTGAATGTGTCATTTATATTAATGTTTTATTTATCAGGTTTTGTATTGTACTAAACATTAGGACCGATTATTAGGAATCATTAGGAATGATTATTCTGTGCAAATGTGTTCCTATATGAAAGCTGGGTCTCTCAGAGATGTGGGTCTTTCAGCAGAACAACGATCCCCAGCAGACGTAAGTACCCAGCACCCAATTATCCACAGCACCCAGAAATTGTTTATGGTACTTCACCCTAAAGGTGGTAATATCGGCTTAATTTAATCCTAAAGTAAGAATGTGGATTAGGAACTAAAACTATTTTCCACGAATGTGCTTCCTGGCAAAGCTCTGTCCAGTAAAACCCAAAGTACACAGCAACAACACTATGATCAAGACTAGCGTCTAAGGAAGATGTTATACACGCAAGGTTTAGTCTCATTCAAAACATCATTCCTACCTTTAGATTTCTGGATTGTGTCTCCTTCAGCTCACAGTATTTCTGAGCATATGATCTACAGTGAGTGTCGTTCTCTGGACAGCGTCACTGAAACGGGTTAGTCTGGTTCAACCTGGATCTCAGCACAAAAGAATGTAAGTTCCAGCTTCTGAAGTTAAAGGAACTAACTCAGGTTGTTGAACGATG
The DNA here is from genome assembly GCF_030463535.1 of Salminus brasiliensis. Taxonomy (NCBI): domain Eukaryota; kingdom Metazoa; phylum Chordata; class Actinopteri; order Characiformes; family Bryconidae; genus Salminus; species Salminus brasiliensis. The sequence goes on along the minus strand of NC_132878.1, from coordinate 84,243 downwards.
GAGAATGTCTTTCAGGCATAATCTTCATCTAGTGTTCATTTTTATATCAATTTTCTATATCTTATTTTCATGTTAATAGAAATTTGTATTTTTTTTTGTAAATTAACCTTTTTAATACTGTTTCTCATTTTTAAGAATTTGTCTAAGCTCTTTCCCAAAACTGTAATTCTATGTTACCTTTAACTTTACTCCGACAGGTCCATGGAGTCTCCTCAATGCAATGTCTTCACAACCTTACCTTGTATACAATTTTTAATCTCTTTTATTTTTTTATGCTTAGCTTGTTAGATTGTCTGAAATCCTGGATTTAAGGAGTCGGGGCACCCAATGCGTATTCCAGCTGTTCCATCCTCACAGTGCTCCCAAGCTTGTCCAGGTGACGGTTGAAGATGGCAAACCACAGAGGGTCCACGGATCTCACCAGCCTCTCGGGGTCTTCATCAGATGGGATTGTAAGTGACACCAGGCTGTAGTCATTCAGGCCAATCCTCCTTTCCTCCTACCACTCTCCACCATCCAGTCAGCCCTCACCAGTGTGAAGCTGTCCAGTGCAGCACTCAGTCTGGAGTTAGCCTGTCCTCTCGATATTCCCTCTGGTGCCAGGTCAGATCTCACATTCCCCATTATGACTGATGAAAGGGTGACTGAATTGCCTCTCCCTTAACCAACGCTCAGCTCCAGCACTGCACTCCTGCTTCTGCCTCCTCTTCAGCTCGCAGGGGATCTTGGGTCTCTCTTCCGGCAGCACCGCTGTGTTACGGAGCACTAGCAGCTGATCCTTACTATAAACAATTGTACTGAATATGAAGTCCCCAAACACATCTGGAAATGGTGCAAAAACAGTACAAAAGAGTCCAAAAGTAGTTTTGCCAGTTTATTGGATGAAACCGCTAGACAAAACAATTTTATCACAATGAAGAAAAACATAAATCAAGTGTAGTCCCGGCCTCACTTTTTTTCCGCTAGATGGGCAAGATCCCCAGGGGGCTATTCCACAAAGCAAACTTATGAAAGTGGCGCTTAAGCCTCGCTAGAGTTAGACGCACAGTTAAATTCTGTCTAGTTCTGTTTCACTAACGAAATCCAGCTGCAACCTGTTCTCACTAATTTAAGCCAGGCTTTTGTAATCGACGATCACACGTGTGCACGCAGTTGTTACACAGCCTCACAATCAATAGAATGAAAAAAGATTGGAAGGAGCTGGCCGATTTTCTCCCGATGATCAGGAGTTACTTTAGGATGCATATTAAGACATAAGTACAAGGAAAGGCAACACATCTTGTATTAATAAAGCCAGAGAAGTTGCCTGGAAGAATATTGCAGACAGATTACAATTGTTATAGTAAATGAATCATTTATATAATAATCATATCCTGGTTTAGAAGCAACATGAGTGATGTGAAAAGAACGTGTTAAAGGTTGGTTCAGTTGTTTCTCACATTTTACATTTTGTTCTTATAGGCTACATGGTAGAATTATTGTATATGTAATGGCTTACAATATTACAGTGGTGGGGTATGTGCTGACTCGTTTGGCCCCTCTGGTATTTGACAATAATGTGAGTCCAATAAACCCGCCTATTTCTTATGACTGTACTCAGGGGACCTTTAACATTTAGGTGTCTAATTTGTAGTTCCAGGCCCCAGGATGGTGCAGGAGGATGAGGACACCGTTTCTGCCTGTTCAGAAAAGCCAGCTGAGTGGTTCTAAGACAGCCTGTGACAAGGAAGGTGATCAGGAAGTTGTCGCCAGAGGCTGAGGAGGCTCTGCAGGTCTGTTTTGAGACCACAGACTGGGAGGTGTTGTGTGAATCAGCTGGTGAGGACATTGACAACAGGACAGGTTGCATCACGGACTACATCAACTTCTGCACTGACACTATTGTTCCAGTCAGGAGGGTGTGTTGTTTTCCTAACAACAAGCCTTGGAGTTTGCAGAAGGAGCTGAAGGTGAGACTGAGACCAGGCCGCAGACAGACAGGCTAAACCGACCGTCTGCGAGCTGCATCGAGGCGTCGCCCAGGTTTCACCGTATTGAGACTGTGTCTGTGCCCCGAATTAAACCCAAACAGAGAACATCTAGATCAGCTCGTTTTAATCATTTAATCAGTGTTAAAATCTCTCATTTCAACGATAACAGCAGCACCTCAGACCTAAAGCTCGCTCTACTTAACATTAGATCACTATCCTCAAAAGCAGTGATCGTGAATGAAATATGTGTTTTCTCCTCACTGAAACCTGGATTAGACCTGATCAATATACAGCACTAAATGAAGCGCCCCCCGCAGGTTATAAATATGTACATAGCCCTAGATGATCAGGCAGAGGAGGTGGAGTATGCATAATCTACCAGAACCTAATCTACAGATTAATTTTTATATTATTATTGATTGAGTTATAATAGTAGGAGACTTTAATATTCACTTTGAAAAAGCAGACGATCCATTAACAAAGGCGTTTGTATCGATCTTAGATTCTGTTGGCATTACACAAAACATAACTGGACCCACACATTACTGTAATCATACCCTAGATCTAGTCCTGACCCTGGGTGTTAGCATTGATCATCTAAATATTCTACCTCAGAGCTCAGTCATATCAGACCATTATCTAATCTCCTTTGAGAATTTTTATCATTGTTTAAAACAGTCTGGCCAGAGGAGGATGGGTCCCCCTTGTGAGTCTTGGTTCCTCCCAAGGTTTCTTCCTCCAGCTTTGAGGGAGTTTTTCCTTGCCACTGTCTACCCCACCTGGTTAACAGCTTTGTCGTGTGGAGTGAGAGGAATCACCTGATTCTCAATGTGGCCAAGACCAAGGAAATGGTGGTGGAGGAAGAGGACCGGTCCCATTACCATCACGGGTCAGGATGTGGAGCGGGTAGACATCTATAAATACCTGGGTGTCCTCCTGGACAGCAAACTGGACTGGAAGGCCAACACAGAGGCTGTGTACAGGAAGGGGATGAGCAGACTCTACTTTCTGAGGAAGCTCAGGTCCTTTAACGTGTGCAGCAATATGCTGGAGACCTTCTACCAGTCTGTTGTTGCTAGTGCTGTCTTTTTTGCTGCAATCTGCTGGGGAGGCAGCATCAGGAGTGGAGACGCCAGTAAGCTCAACAAACTGATCAGGAAAGCTAGATCAGTCCTGGGCTGCTCTCTGGAAGGCTTTGAGATGGTTGTGGAAAGGAGGACTCTGAGCAAACTCACTGCCATTCAGGAGAACACTGCCCACCCCCTCCATGATCTACTGGTCAAGCAGCGGAGCACTTTCAGTAACAGGCTCCTTCAGCTCCGCAGCAGTAAGGAACGGTACAGGAGATCGTTTCTCCCAACAGCGATCTCGCTGTACAACGCCTCGTCACTGTGCCGGGACATTATTGTGCACTGAGTGTCCTAATAGAACAGTCCCGCTGTTTCTCAATCGGACACTATTCTGTTCATCAGTATGTACTGCCACACAGCTCTGTCTTCTGCACTGCCACTTTAAAACTCTATTGTTTATCACTTATACTGTGCTGATACCCCAGGATGCCTTACATCACTACATTATATTAATGTAGTTACTGCACTGTTACATTACATATATTCATTCTGTATATTACATTATATTAATGTAATTACTGCACTGCAATCACTTTTCAAGTACTTATTTATATAATTAGGTTATTATGTATATTATAGCTGTTTATTAATATAGCTGTATATATAGTCAGGTTTACTGTTTCCTATTTACCACTTCTTGCTACTATTTTAAGTGCCTTTATTATGCTGCTCTCTTGTTTGATTTTGCTGTTGTAAAAACTGACTTTCCCTGTGGGATAAATAGTTATCTATCTATCTATCTTTATAAACAATATTGGTCTGAAATAGTTGTGTGTCACTGCCTATATCTGTGGCTGCTCTTTGTGCAACTGTGTTTCTTACATGTATTTAAATGCCTAAAACATTTCTCACAGTCTGAGCAGATATGTGGTCAGCAACCAGCTTTTTCCTGGCAGCAAATGTAAAGCATGTCCAATGAGCCAATAGCCTCAGCAAGAGTGCAACCACAACAGTAAATGACTATATCAGCATAGAAAGGGAATTTAGCACCACTGACATTTCTACGAAGTACATCTACATAAATACTAAATATAATTGGACCTAAAACAGTATCAAATGCTCTTGTGAAAGGTCAACAGTTTGTTTACTGTGCAACAAATCTATTCTATTATTTATGGCTTTAGGGAAGCTGTGATGGTACTATGTTGTTTCCTGAAACCAAACTAATATGGGGAGAGAATGTTATTTGAAGAAAGTCTTTCAACTGATCATTTATCAACCTTTCAAGGACCTTTGACAAAATGCACAACTTCGGTTGGAAATCGGTCGATAATTGTTCAGACAGGTAGAGTCGTCCCCCCCCCCCCCCCACACACACACACACACACACACACACTTTCAGAAGGGGAAGAACATGTGCAACCTTCCAAATTGCAGGGATGCAGTTTGTAGTGATTGTAAGATTAAAAATACATTGAACAGGTTTAGCAATGAGATCTGCGTCAAACTTTAGAAACTGAGGTTCTAAACCACCTGGACCTGCAGATTTAGTAATATCCAAAGAAAGGTGAGCTCTGTGAACTTCTTCCACTGTGATGATTCTCATCAGCTAAAATAGATTTAACCACCTTCCAAATTTTGGGGGGCGAATTTTCATTGTTGTTAAAAGGTACAGGTCAGATTTAGCTTTTTTTTAACCAGAAAAGTACAGTGATTTCTGAGTTGTCCTGAAGTGAGCCAATCAGCCTCAGAGCCATAGCCCACGCAAGATTTCTATTTCACAATAGGTCTGATAACTCTGGCGTAAACCATGGGTTATCTCTCCCTTTGACACACAAGTCATGAAGGAATCTCTGTTCAACAGAGAGAGATTTTTGTGTGCAGCATTGGTCAAGAATAGGTTGATTAGCAAAGATTTGTCTGGGAATTTTGGGATGTGTGGGACTCTCAGTGAGTTGTGTGAAGTTAAGTGTAACACAAACATCTTGAAAGCATCAGATGAAGATTTAAACCAGTCCCAATTTAGATCACCAGTCAAAATGATTTCACTATAGTTCAGGCCAGCTAGATGCTGATGGTAGGCTATAACAACCCACCACAGTTGGAGACAACCCAGTTGACACCTTAAGATTAATAGCCAGGAACTCAAGCCGTTTACAGACTGAAGTTGACTTTCATACTGAATTTAGATTTGCAATAAATCACAACCCCACCTCCTTTCTTGGGATGGTCAGTCCTGAAGACAATGTATCCCATAATAGAGATGGCATTATCAGAACATGATTTACTGAGCCATGTTTCAGACAAAACAATGACACCTGCACCAGTTGATTTGGCCCAAATGTGCAGCTTATCAATCTTTGGGAGGAAGCTATGAATATTCACATGGATTACACCTAGCCCAGACCTAGCTCTAAACTTAGTAGTGGTATTACATGTAACAATATCAGGACCAGGGTTTGTCTGTAATCCAGAAATCAGACGTAAAAGTAAGAGCAAGTAATGTTTCCTAATTTCATCATGATTACTGGGTGATACCCTTTTGGAGTGTGACATAGTTGCGAGTGAGACAAGAGACCTTTCTGATAAGACAAAGTTAGACTCTAAAGCAAACATGCTAACAAGACACAACCAATTTGCATAATTAAGAGTCCACATAAGAAAAAATGGTGCTTGTCCAACAAAGTAGCTGTTAAAGAGTTTGGGGCAATCAAAGTCTAAAAGAGTCACAGCAGCAACAACCAAAGCCGGGGAGAAATGCATTGTCCCTATATAGACTATATAGACTCCAGAGGGAGAGAATAGTACATGAAGGTCAGTGTGTCCAATGGGGAGACAGTTACATCTGCAGAGCTGATAGAGGCTAACAGTTGCAGGACCAGTTAATGCTTGTAGCCTGGTAAAAGCTAGCAGGACTGTTGGAGCTGTAGGCTGGCAGTCTGGGAGAGAGATACCTACTGGAAAGAAAGTCGGTAGAGTGGTCGAAACCACTACTAGGGTTTAAAAGACTTCTATAGAAGCTGAAGAATCAACTTAAGCTTTTTACTCCAGTAAAAGTGTAAAAGTACTGGTTTCAGAACGACTTCAAGTAGAAAAGTAAAAGTAATGGAAGGAAAACAAAGGCCGAAAGCTTAGGCCATGCCACAGGGGTCTATAGTGCACTACCCCCCCTCCCCAAAAACCCATTTCTCTAAAAGCCATAATGAGGAGAATGATCTATTAAAATGTTGATGTTAAAAATGTTGGGCTGCACTATGCTCCTGTTTCAGCTGCAGATCTGCCCATTGAAAATGAAGCATTTCAGTAATATCAGCTCTATTAAAGGAGCGTCTCTGTGCTCTACTGAGCATTAACATGAGCTTCATGGAGGAAAATATGAGGAGTCGTTGTCTAGAAGTTCTGTAAAGCTGCAGAAAGTCAGACTTCAGAGGCGTGTGATCAGTAAGCTTTATTGGAATGTAAATGTGGGGCTCAGTCGGGACGTTTCACTGCAGGTCTCTTGAGTCTCTGCCACGGACACAGTCTTCATACTAGACTACAGACGTCTGCTGTGAGCTCGCTGGAGTGGGACGGGACGTGTGCAGGTGTGATGGATCTCTTATAAACCAATAGGGAGTCAGAATGGAGTCTGTTTATACTTCTCATCCAATCAGAATCAGACTCACACTTTCCGGATGGAGAGATTTATCTGGAGAGGGTTTTTATTTTTTGAAGGATGACGAGCCGGAATGAAAACAAAGGGAAATGAAAAAGCTGTTTTTAAAATGTAAGGAGTAGAAGTGAAAATAATGTCCTATTAATTCCAGTAAAGAATAGATAACCAAGTAAGGTAACAAAGTATTTGTACTTCGATATTTGACACCTCTGTGCAAGTAAAGGCCAGCAAATGCAGACCTGGTGGAGGCTAGTAGCCTGTGAAGGCCAGATAATGCAGAGCTGGAGGTTGATAGTCTGATGGAAACTGGCTACTGCAGAGCTGAAAGTTGTCAGTCTGATGGAAACCGGCTGCTACAGGGCTAGAAGCTGGTAGCATGATGGAGGCCAGTTACTGGGATCTAGCTACTGCTTAGCTAAGCCAGTAGATTAAGCAATCATAAGACAACTGATTTAAGTATTTTTTTAAATATAAATAAATCAAATAAATTCTTAAATCCAGAATGACCCAAACTTTAAATAATTCAGTAGCAAGCTAGGCCTCAAGCTGTCCTGAGAAACTGATTAAAAAATGTATCCTCCAAAAAAGGAACTCAAAAGGAAAGGTCTCAAAATCCACAGTGAGACACACCTATAACAATAAAAATGCTCAACATGCACAGAACTGCAAAGTGAAGAGGACATCAGGAGGATTAAGAAGTCAAAATATGGATTCTTTGGAAAGTGGCACTTTTTAATGTGGTCAAGTTGATCACTGAAAGATTATCATTTAGACCACAATTTCATCAAGGGCATTATCTGGATATATTTAATTAGGCTGGATCATTTCATGTGAATCTGTGTTGAGGGAGTGCAGCATGTATGTGATTGCCAAAGAATTTTTAAGGCTGTGTTCACATTACAAGCCTCATTCATTAATTATCATTTTTTAGCTCAGATTGGATTGGGCAGTTCACATTCAGAATCAGAATCTCTTTATTTTGCCATGTCTCTTTATTTTGCCAAGAGATTTCCGTTGGTGTGAGCAACACACGTATGATATGTAACAATGACATGTGCCCTTTACTTGTCCCTGCTCCCTGTGTGTGTGTGTTCAGTGCACAGACGGATTTATATCAGAGGCCAAATTCCATCTGAAACCTTGAAGTAAAAAGAGATGTAGCTCACCCACACAGCAGCCTGTTAGTACTGGAGTTGCAATAAACAGAGTTTGTGGAAAACAATGTTTCTTTATTAAGAATAGGAAACATTACATGGTACCAGGAGTGCTTTTATTGACATCTGTAATTGGTAACATAAGATAAGATAAGATAAGATAGTCCTTTATTAGTCCCGCAGTGGGGAAATTCACAGTGTAACAGCAGAAAGGGATAGCAGGACACTCAGTTACAAAAATTTAGATAAATAATTTACACTATATACACAATATAAATAAGAATTAAAAAAGCAATAAACAATATTATTTACAGTAAAATACTCTTAATTGCACATGGGGGTGGGATATTGCACATAGTATTCCCTGAACATGAACATGTGTGTGTAGTTAAGTGTGTGTGTATGTGGTCCGCTGGGAGCAGTGCTGGTTGTGCAGTCTGACGGCAGCAGGAAGGAAGGACCTGTGATACCCCGCCTTCACACACTTGGGGTGAAGCAGCCTGTCGCTAAAGGAGCTGCCCAGTGCTGCCAGAGTCTCATGCATGGGGTGGGAGCTGTTCTCCAGCATGGATGCCAGCTTGGTTGTCATCCTCCTGTCTCCCACCACCTGCACTGGGTCTAAGAAGCACCCCAGGACAGAGCCGGCCCTCTTTATGAGTTTGTCCAGTCTCTTCTTATCTGCCGTCGAGATGCTACTGCCCCAGCAGACCACTCCATAAAAGATGGCAGATGCCACCACTGTGTCGAAGAACGTCCTCAGGAGCGCTCCCTGCACTCCAAAGGACCTCAATCTCCTCAGCAGGTAGAGTCTGCTCTACCTGGACATGGACAGTGTGAAGCCCCCTGATGCGGTAAACTGGACTGGAAATGTGGATGTGGAATGGAGGACATTCAAACAGCGGTTCACGTTGTATCTTCAAGCCGTGGGCCTGGAAAGCAAACCAGATGCACAGAAGATTGCTTTGCTTCTCATGGTGGCAGGACCTCAGGCAATAGAGGTTTTCAATACATTTGTCTTTGGGGAAGCAGATGACAGAGAAAAGTATGACGTTATGATAAGTCATTGAAAAATTTGATGAATATTGCTCGCCAAAGAAGAACGAAATGTTTGAAAGGTTCGTCTTTTGTTCTCACACTCAGCAACAGGGAGAGACATTCGACTGTTTTTTGACAGATTTGAAGCTGAAGGCTAAAACATGTAACTTTGGGGTGCTGCAAGAGTCAATGTTTCGTGACCAAATAGTGTTTGGAATAAATTACAAGAAATTGAGGGAACGGCTACTAAGAGAAACTGAACTTACTCTGATGGGAGCAGTCAAAATATGCCAGTCTAGCGAATTGGCTCTTCACCATGCAAAAACATTTGGTAAATCCACAAAAGCTGTGACTGGTGAAGGTGCAGTTGTATCAGCATTGACTGGAATGGTTCAGAAATATCAGCCAAACAGAGTGAAAGAGCATAAGGAGAAAGACACATTTAATTGCAGACGATGTGGCACACGGCATGTTCCAAGACAGTGTCCAGCGTTTGGCAATCGTTGTGCAAAATGCAAGGGACTGAATCACTTTGCCAAGCAAGGTTTTTCTAACAGAAAACAAAGCAAAGGAGAGCATGTGCATGCAGTAGAAGAAACTGACCTTAACAATACATTCTTTGTGGGTATGGTTAGTTGATGATGATTACACACTGGGGCATACTCAGCAGACCAACATTGATACAGTGGAGAAAGACAAGTGGATGGTACCGTTGTGTGTAAATGGAGCTATAGTTCAACTCAAGCTTGACACAGGAGCCAAAGCCAATTTGATTTCCGAAAGTGACATAAAAACAATGAAAATTAAGCCACAAATTCATCAGAAGTCGGTACAGGTTAAAGCCTACAATGGACAATGGAAATGGTGTCATATAGAAAATAGAGGAACCCACTGAATGGGTGAATTCAATGGTATGTGTGAAAAAGGCAAATGGTGATCTGCGTGTGTACATGTATCCAAAAGACCTAAATGCAAATATCAAGAGAGAACATTAGCAGATTCCGACCAGGGAAGAAATTACAAGTGAGATGGCAGGAGCAAGGTATTTTTCCAAACTTGATGCATCCCAGGGCTTCTGGCAATTAAAACTGCATGAAGACAGCACAAAGCTCTGCACATTCAACACCCCATACGGTCGGTATTCTTTTCTTAGGATTCCATTTGGAATTTCCTCAGCTCCAGAAATTTTCCACAGAGCAATGGAGAGCATCATTGAGGGCATTGACGGTGTGCGGGTGTATATTGACGACATCGTACTTTGGGGTTCCACACTAGCCCAGCATAATGAACAACTTACCAAGGTACTGCAAAGCATTCAGAAGCATGGCCTGAAACTAAACAGAGTCAAGTGTCAGTTTGCTGTTAAGGAGTTGACATTCCTGGAAGATAAGCTTTCAGAATTCGGCGTGGAACCTGACAGAGCAAAGATACAAGCCTTGGCATGCCCAGACCTACTGACAAAAAGGCTGTCTTGCGAGTAATGGGAATGATAAATTTCATTGGAAAAATCATTCCAAACTTGTCTTTAAAGGCGGTGTACTTGAGAGAGCTGTTGCACCATACTAATGAGTTCAAGTGGACTGCCAAACATGAGAAAGAGTGGGGAAGTTTCAAGACAATCCTTACCACAAAGCCGGTACTGACTTTCTTCGATCTGTCAAAACCTACAAAGATATCCACAGATGCATCGAAACACGGATTAGGTGCAGTCCTTCTCCAAGCTGATGGTGACAGCTGTAAGCCAGTCGCATTCCCTTCAAGTACAATGACTTCATCTGAGCATCTGAACTATGTGCAAATCGAACAGGAATGTTTGGGGTTAGTGTATGGCGTGGAGAAATTCCATAGCTATGTGTATGGCTTACCTACATTTGTGGCAGAAACAGACCACAAGCCATTAATAGCCATCATAAAGAAAAACCTGAGTGAAATGTCTCCACGGATTCAAAGGTTAATGATGAAGCTTCAGCGCTACGATTTTGAACTGATCTATGCTCCAGGAAAATACATTGTGTTGTTCTGGACAGAGTGATTATAAACCCAATCTACAGCCTAGTCTTTAACAGGATTTTTATAAATCACTTAACTTTTATGTTGACTTTTAGAAAATGAAAGACTTCCCATTTGTGTTCCATTTTAACCTCGATATTAAGATATGAGCCCCTCGATTTTACTCTAGCTTTGTCTTTGATCGCTTAAAGCAAAAATCCAGCTGAAAAACCACAGTATCAGTACCGCAGAATCACTGTACCATCATTATCTTCAAACTTTAACTGAAGACCATCTCGGTTCAGAGCTCCTAATAAAGTCAAACCAGGTTATATCTAATAACACTAGAATGACTAAACCTACCAGTTTATTCATAAGCCAAACTGTTCATCCATCTCATAATACAGTCTTTATTGACCGTAAGCTCACCGGAGTGTCTCTAGTCCACAGTGCGAGGTCTTAAGTTCAGTGGAGATCAGAGCCACTGCTGAGTCCGGCAGGTCGTAACTGAGGTCCAGCTCTTTCAGAGGGGAGCTTTCTGACTTCAGAGCAGAGCAGATTGTTTTATTGGAGGGTGTGTGTTAGTGTCTGTATAAGTACCCTTTTGTTTCAGTTGTCCCTTGTCTGGTCTTGTGCGTGCGTTCATGTCAGTTTCACGGTTTGTTGAGTTGGCCTGTTTATGGGATTCTGGTGTTATTTATTTGGTAAGCTTTGTTCTTGTTTGGTTTCTGTCTCCCTCCACCCATCCTCACCCTCTTCTATAGAGGGACCATAGAGAGCATCCTAAGCAGCTGCATCACTGCCTGGTTTGGGACCTGCACAGCCTCTGACCGCAAGACCCTCCAACCCATTGTGAGGACAGCTGAGAGGACCATCGGAGTCTCTCTCCCCTCCGTCATGGACATTTACACCACCCGCTGCATCCGCAAAGCAACCAGCATTGTGGATGACTCCACCCACCCTTCACACAGTCTGTTCTCCCTCCTGCCATCAGGAAGAAGGTACCGCAGCATCCGGTCCAACGCGACCAGACTCTGCAACAGCTTCTTCCACCAAGCCATCAGACTTCTCAACTCCAGAGACTGAACTGACTCCTCCATACACAAACACACACACACACTCACACACGCTCTCTCTCTCTCTCTCTCTCTCTCACCATTTACTCCATATAAATTGGGAAGCATTTTTGCACTAATAACTTTACTACCTCACTGGACTCAATATTTATTACACACTGTATTATTTGCACACTACCCCCAATTATTTATTATCCTCTGTCTGTACTGTGTTGTGTTGTCTGTCTGCACTTGTACTGTGTTGCACTTGTGTTCTGTATGCACTGTCTATGTTGCTCCATGGTCCTGGAGGAACGTTGTTTCGTTTCACAGTGTACTCTGTATGTAGCTGAAATGACAATAAAACCCACTTGACTTGACACTGTTTATTTAGACGCTCAGCATTATTGTCATTCCTGCCATGGTTTAGTAAGAAGTGAAATTTACTTTCTGCAGGAAACTGAAAACACCTGAATACTAAAGTGTATACTAAACACTTTAGTACTAAAGACACTAAAGACCATAAAGTAGATGCAGAGCAGCAGGTCTGTCGCGTGTGTGTGTTATTAGTGGAATGGTCATTATTGATCAGCAGCAGCAGATCTACACTGAACAGCTTGCACTCATCGTCCAGCTCCACTGGTCACACAGCAGCACTGTGTAGTTCTGTAGCTGAATAGACAGTGAGTGTAGAAACAAGAAGGTAGTCTTTATTCTAGACTGTAATGTAATGAGCTTATAGATCATGAAAATCAGAAACCCAGTATCTACAATTCTAGGAATATTTAATAAGTCAAACAGAAACGTATATGCAGTACTGAAATGTCCACCTTCTGATCAGTAAGTTCATCTATAAACTCAGTACTTGGTCGGGGCTCCTTTACCATGAATAAGCATCAGTGCGGTGTGACATGGAGCCAAGATGTTCGTAGCACTGCTGAGATGTTACTGAGACTCAGGTTGCTTTAATAATGGCCTTCAGCTCGTCTGTATTGCTGGGCCGGTGTTTCTCAGCTTTATCGACAGTACCTCATAGACAATACCCTATAAACGCTTTATGGGGTTCAGGTCTGAAGAGTTGGCAGGCCATCAAGCAGAGTGATATCAGTGATATCATGGTCAGAAAATCATTTAGTAGTAGTTTAGGCTGTAAGTTTGAGCTTAATAAAATACAGTGTATTGATCTGGCCCCCCAACCCATCACAGGCTGCAGAAACCTTACACTGGATCTCAGACAGCTTGAATTCTGTGCCTCGCCACTCTTCCTCCAGAGCTTGATATCCAAATGAAATATAGAATCCTGAAAAAAAGTTTGGAGCACTGAGCAACAGTCCAGCTCTTCTCTTTAGCCCAGGTAAGACTTACACTTCACCTGTAATGAATATGAAATATGATGGTTTACCTTTTTAAATTCAATTATTTCAATAAACGTTTCATTCAGTTATGAACAAAAATGACCATAAATATATTTTTTTTGAGTTGGACTAGTATGCCAAGATAAACACAGCTCTACGACACAGTTAAGTATTCACAGACCTGCGGTGTAATCCCAGCTCTCTAACACTTCTTCAGTGATGGTCATATTGATCTCAACAGCGCCCCCTTGAGAAGAGGGTTAAAAGCCCAACAGTGGCGGTTTATCACTAGCAAAGAGTTGTGTATTATAATGATTAAATCCACTCTTTATTGCTTATATAATTCATATAACAAGACTTTGAATTACTGATTAATGTATCCTAATATGTGGACGTTTAATTTTGAGACACAATGCCTTTCTGCAGCTGCTCACAGCTGGGACCAGTCTCCTGTAACCCTGCTCTGATGTGTTGTATTTTTTTGATCATCTTGTTTGATTAGGCTCTTGATGTACTCTGTGGTTTTCTCTGAGATGCTGCTTGTGAGCGTCAGTAGACCCTGTAAGAGTCCCTGATTGGACTCTACTGAGATGCCCAGCAGGGAACGGAGGAACAGGTCTAGGTGTCTGTGTCTAGGTGTATCATGGTCTATAAAAATCGGTAAGGCTCTCTTTGTATCATGGTTTAAAACACTGCAGTTCCGTCATGTTCTTTTTCTCGTAGCAGTGAAACACATAAACAGCAGCCAGGAACTCCTGAAAGCTAAGGTGAACAAAGCAGTAGACCTTCCTCTGGTAAAGCACACATTCCTCCCTAAAGATCTCAGTGAAAACCCCAGAATACTCGGAGTAAGAGACATCAGTGCCGCTCTCTCTCAGGTCCTCTTCATAGAACATCACATTGCCCTTCATCAGCTGCTTGAAAGACAGTTCTGCCAGTTGCAGAAGCATGGTTCTGTTGGATCCCACCAGTTTCATTGTATCTTTTTTGACAAGCCTGGCTGTATTTTTTGCTCTTCATGTTCATCTGGATGGTCAGAAAGTGAACGTACATCTGGGTTAAAGTTCTAGGGATTTCCTCCATGTTGCGTTTCATGACTTCCTGAAAAACAATGCATGTGATCCAACAGAAGACTGGTATGTCGCACATGAGGTAGAGGGTCTGTGTTTAATGTGGGAGATGATTCTGTTAGCCTGTTCTTCATCATGTATTCTCTTCCTGAAGTACTCCTCCTTTTGCTGGTCCGTGATGAATCCCCGTACTTCTGGGTACTTCCAGATTCAGCTCTCGGAAAGCAATGGCTAAAACAAAATCTACGTCTGTGTTGGATTTTCCTTCAGCCCAATCCAGGGCCAAACTTCTGAACAGAGACGGTTTTTCCAATCCCAGCTATTGCTATTGTGAGCACTTTTTAACACTTTTTCCATGGAAAATTTCATTGATATTTATTCTACTGTCTGTCAAATCATGTCTTGTGGATCTGGCATCCATCTAAATCACTTCATGATCTGTATTGACTCCTCCTCTCCAGTCCTCCACTACATGGAGCTCTGAGTAAACCTCATTGAGGAGAACGTGTTTCCCCTGTGCTGCTGCCCCCTCATATAACCTTGCATATCAACCTCTGTTGATCTTTTTGAGCTCCTTACGTTCTGCTTCTCTCTGAGCCTCTGTAGGACAGAAAAATGTAAAAACATTTTTACAATCAAGTGCAAGACTGCTGCTCAATTAAGTGGTCAATAAGAGACTGAGACAGTGAGAGAGTCTGTTCAGACTGTTATGGTAAATTCAATCTGTTCTTCAGAGCAGAGGAAAGTCTAGATGCTTGACACTTTGCATCTTCTGGATGTTACACACACTTTACACTTGGTCAGGAGCCGGTTTACATTCTCTTCATACTTATGAACATTTTCTATGACTATGAACACTCTGCCTGGAAGGACAGCTTAGTGATAATGGAAAGGCTCTTATTAAAGCTCGCTCAGCGGATTTGACCTCACTGATCCAGAAAAACTAAAATAATAAGTTTTTTTTTTACTGAGATCTCTAAACTTACTAAAAGCCAGGCAGATTCTCAACCCCAGATTCCAGCTTCTTTAACCAGTCATGTGTTTATGAACTATTTTAATAATAAAAGAGAAAATATTAGACAACAAATCCAACCCTGCTTATTAGATCAAACATGGCCGTCACCTGGTGGAGCTGCTTTAGAACAGAACTTAGTTGTAGAACAAAGGCTGGAAGCCTTCTGCCCACTTCCACAGCCTGAACTAGAATTAATGATTTCCTCAGATAATTCTACAACCTGTCCACTCGACCCAATTCCCTCTAAAACACTAAAAGAAATTCTCCCAGTTATAATCCAACCTCTTTTAACAATAGTAAACTCATCCCTTAGCTTAGAGCATGTTCCCCAAACCCTTAAATTAGCAGTTATAAAACCTTTAATCAAGAAACCAGATCTTGATCCTAGTGTATCGTCTAATTACAGACCCATATCCAACCTCACATTTATATCCAAGATATTAGAAAAAGCTGTGGCCCAACAACTCTGCTTATACCTGAGTAAAAATGACATGTATGAGAAATTCAATCTGGATTCAGACCCAACCACAGCACAGAGACAGCCCTTCAGACCCAACCACAGCACAGAGACAGTCCTTCAGACCCAATCACAGCACAGAGACAGCCCTTCAGACCCAACCACAGCACAGAGACAGTCCTTCAGACCCAATCACAGCACAGAGACAGCCCTTCAGACCCAATCACAGCACAGAGACAGCCCTTCAGACCCAATCACAGCACAGAGACAGCCCTTCAGACCCAATCACAGCACAGAGACAGTCCTTCAGACCCAATCACAGCACAGAGACAGCCCTTCAGACCCAATCACAGCACAGAGACAGCCCTTCAGACCCAATCACAGCACAGAGACAGCCCTTCAGACCCAATCACAGCCCAGAGACAGTCCTAGTGAAGATGACACACCATCTCCTTCCTGCCTCTGATCAAGGCTATGTATCTTTATTAGCTCTACTAGACCTCAGTGCAGCCTCTGATACAGTAGATCACACTATTCTACTAGAAAGATTAGAGAACATGGTTGGAATCACAGGAACAGTTCTATCATGGTTCAGATCATATCTAACTGAACACTGTCAGTTCAAAAAGATTTATCTTCAAATTACACAGAAGGAAGATATGGAGTTCCTCAAGGCTCTATTCTAGGACCGCTATTATTTACATTATACATGTTAGCACTGGGCTCAGTTATAAGCAGACATGGCGTTAATTTTTTGTACCTATTATTTAAACATGCTTTTTTTATGTTGTTGATTTCTTGTCTTTTTACTAATTTCTGATTGTGTAAAGCTGCTTTGTGACAACACCACTTGTAAAAAGCTATACAAATAAATCTCATTTGATTTAATTTAATTTGTTGAATTCAGGTATTTAAGAATAGTGTTTTTAAACATTTTACAGCCACATTCATTCTGCTTGCGTTTCATGAATAATGCCCAACAGATCCATGTACACATTTCTAATCACCTAAACGGTGAGATGTCCAGACCATGTCCAACTTTCTAACTGGACCTTGGGATCAGTGAGCAGTCAGGGTGTAGAGGTGAGTAAGATTTTTTTTCATTGGTTTTCTTTGGTTTATTTATGGTTAGAGTTGGGAAAGAACTGGTTGTGTTTACTTTTTTATTTTTATCTATGTTAGTTCCTTTTCCCCTCTACCTAGCTGGTGTTACTTTGGTATATCCCACCCTGACCATGTTTGCTTGTGTTAATGTAAAGCTTCTGTGTGATGATTATAAACATAAAAAACATCACTCAGGGCTGGTTGTACATTTTCTTGGTGTTCACTAACTGCTTTTTGCTTTTCTTTTTCAATGAGGAATGAGGAACGTAAGAAATGTGCTCTCCAGATGCTCTACAAGGAGCTCAACCAGCTGGATAGGCCAATTAGAGATTGTTATGTTTGTGTGTGTAATGTATATTGTATAATGTATATTGTATAATGTATATCAGTAAAAATATTTACTGACCTGAAGTGAAACTGAGCGCTATGCTAAAGTTGGGATAGCATTAATGCAAACCATGGATAATATACAATGCGAATCAGCAGATGCCTGTACTTTAAAAAAATCTTTCTGTTAAAGCCTCTTTGCTAACCTCACCCCAATCACCAAGGCTTTCAAATGAATGGCCTTTCAGCCCAAGATCACAGATACACTTGCTGTTAACTACAAGTACAAATGATGGCTGCCTTGCATATCCTGCATCTGTTTGGTGCGTTGCTTGTGCACGTCTTCAGAAATGAAAACCATGCATATGCAACAAGCAGTGCACAAAAACTGCAGGGGCAGTGCAGGCACTCAGTAGCATCAAAATGGCGAAAGGTTTTGAAGATCACAGGTATATCCATCTGCATAATGTATCCTTGATGCTGCACAATAACAAATGTTTCTTCTGCCGTGATCGTACAATTATTTAAAGACTAATGCTGTGTTCCATTTACCTCAGATGTCTGAGCTGTGAACATCACCACACACAAGTTGATAGTGCTTCAGTTAAACATTCAGGTACACCATTTCAGAACATTTTCAAATAACAGTTCGCTAAAGAGTCCAGAGTTTACCACAACTGGTTTGACAATCGTTTACTGTTTAATGACTAACCTATACAAAATATATCCCTCTTCTTATGTCACAGGTTAACATCGTTAGCAATATGCATTATACAGTATTTTACGCACCATGGAAACGCATTCACAGTACTGATGAACAGATGAACAGTACTGTGTGGTGTACAACTGATTTAAGGATGAACAGTAAATGCTAATAATCTGTATAATACTACTACTTAACCGCAGGCTAGAAGGTCACCTTTTCCTTATTTATTCACTTTCAATTTTAATGTCTTGAGATTTAAAGCCAGCTCACAATGAAATTTTCCAACAATAGATACAAAAATCATCAAATATTTGTAGTGACAGAGAGGGAGAGCATGAGTGAGTGTGCAATTTATTTGGCAGGAAAACAACCAACACTTTTAGTGTACAATATAGAACAGTTTATTAGTCTGAATGTTTCACACATAATAAACAAGGTCAGTAATAGTGGCTTTATATGAAGCACATAAGCATAAACAAGATTAATATGTCTCATTCTTCACCTAAAAGCTGCAGGACCTACAGGACAGTATGCTAATCAAGCAAAACCTGAACGATCAGCTAAACGCATAACACCATGGTTTATTTATTTATTTTAACTTAAATTGCTTTACTATAAGGAAACTAGGTATCAGCATGACAGACTAAAATGGAATCACCTTGAATGGGTTTCACAACCTTACTGTTTGCTGTTGGAATCACAGCTAAAAGGACCACAGTAAAACATTCAACTTTGGCTGAACCTCATGGCCAGGAGACTCTCTCTAGACTTGGTCTGCTATGACTGGCCTGCCCCTTAGATCTAGTGTTACCTTTTATTTAAACATTTAAGCAATATTTAGGAAAGAAAACACTATTTTAGCTAAAAAAGTATAGAATAGTAGTGAAAATGAAATATGAGTGAAATGACTCCTAACATGGCAGTTACTTATATCCTGACATATTTCATACTGATCTAAAACAATTTATTAAATACTGACTTAATGTAATTTCTGTTGAGGTATACCATATGTTGGTTGAGATATGCCTCAATTATCAGAATTGAAAGAGTACACAATTGTTCTTTTATTTAAAAATAAATATTTTCACTTTAACAAGACAACATTTCCAACAATACCTTGCGAATCCAATGGCTTACATCTCAGGCTTTCTGAGTGGCACATGAGTTTGTGAAATTTGTCCTGATAGTGTGTAATGTATGTGTCTGCATACAATTGTGTGCACGTACCATTAAACCACAACTGGGTTTTCTACTCCAAAACCAATTTCCAATTCCAATTACCAAAGTCGAAACCTTTTTTTTTACTCATGGAAAGCTGTTGTGGTGTTTTATAGCCAAGTCCAATCACTGCACTTAGTGCACTTGGGTATCTTCAATTATGTAAATGCCTGAAGTTTCTCTCACATTCCGAGCAGAGATATGGCTTCTATTCTGTGTGAATCCGCTGGTGTTTATGGAGATTACTCTGTTGACTAAAACTCTTCCCACAGTCTGAGCAGTGATACGGCTTCTCTCCTGTGTGAACACGCTGGTGTAGCTGGAAAGAGCGGTGATGGGTAAAACTCTTCCCACAGTTTGAGCAGTAAAATGGTTTCTCTCCTGTGTGAATGCGCTGGTGTTGTTGGAGATTACTCAGACGATTAAAACTCTTTCCACAGTCTGAGCAGTGATATGGTTTCTCTCCTGTGTGAATGTTCTGGTGTTTTTGGAGATTACTCTGCTGACTAAAACTCTTCTCACAGTCTGAGCAATGATAAGGCTTTTCTCCTGTGTGAATCCGCTGGTGTTTATGGAGATTACTCTGTTGACTAAAACTCTTCCCACAGTCTGAGCAGTGATACGGCTTCTCTCCTGTGTGAACACGCTGGTGTAGCTGGTAAGAGCGATGATGGGTAAAACTTTTCCCACAGTCTGAGCAGTAATATGGTTTTTCTCCTGTGTGAATGCGCTGGTGTGTGTTGAGATGACTCTGTTGATTAAAACTCTTTCCACAGTCTGAGCAGTGATATGGCTTCTCTCCTGTGTGAATGCGTTGGTGTTTTTGGAGATTACTCTGTTGATTAAAACTCTTCCCACAGTCTGAACAGTGATAATGCTTCTCTCCTGTGTGAATGCGTTGGTGTTTTTGGAGGTTACTCTGTTGATTAAAAGTCTTGCCACAGTCTGAGCAGCGATATGGCTTCTCTCCTGTGTGAATGCGCTGGTGTAGCTGAAGGGAGCGGTGATGATTAAAACTCTTCCCACAGTCTGAGCAGTAATATGGTTTCTCTCCTGTGTGAATGCGCTGGTGTGCTTTAAAATTACTTACTTTGGTAAAACTCTTCCCACACTCTAAACAGTGATGAGTGTTGTCCTTGCCTGTATTTTGTCTGCAAGATGCTATCATGTGCAGAAGCCCAGAGGATGTTTGCTGAGTACTGGATGCCATAGTCTCATATTTAATTTCTTACTGCACTTTAAAAATCCTTGTTGTGGAATTTTCTGATGGTGTAAGTAAATTTAAGCCCAACACACTAAAAGACGCTGAAGACTTGCAACAGGACGTCATACATTTCTGGAAAAGGAAAAAGAAAACATCTAAAATCAACAAAATTGATATAACTAGTTTATATATTTTGTTTGGTAGCACTGACCATAACTGACCATAAATATAATATTAATAATAATAATAATAATATTACATTAAACACCTAACATATGCCTGTTTTAAATGTACTTTTAAAATATACTCAACATATATTTTTGACAGTTTTTGAATACATAGCAAAAATACATTTCATGAAAACTAATAAAAATGTAAGTATATTTTTCGATAAATGCAACCATACTCAAACACAGAGATGAAGATGTACATGTGAGCAGAACATGTTCAAAGCACTGTACGTATGTTTCGTGCATCAAGACTGATATATTCAGCTTCCATTTAATTATAATTACCCTCTTCCAACTGCGCCGTCGATGACATAGTCACAAGGAACTAAGCTTCAAACCACAAGCCTTCAGCTGTAGTTCAAACTAAACAACATAAAAAAAAGTTGTTTAGGAAATGCCTGTGTTACATGACGATGGTTTGTAGTACGCCCGTTACCGAGGTGGTTACCTCCATAGTTGTACAATGATTTTGGGAATCACTTTCATCACAACTGCATTTTTCCAACCTATGACTGTTAAAAACAAAAACAAACAAAGAAACAAAAAACATGGACAGGTCTAGTGCCACTACATGCTGGTTGCAGTATGATGTGTAGATCCGCCCATCCCCCTATTATTCAATGACAAAAGAGCCCCTTTTCATTTTTTATTTTCCCTAGAAAACCATTACTCTGCTCTATTGTAGGAAGGCACTACACTTTTAAGTGATTGACAGCCTTGGCTGGAAGAGACCTGAGCTGCAGTCCAGCGATCAGGCAGTTAGGCAGTGAATAGTGCTATTTAATTTATCATTACTCATTACTGTATAACTAAATGTTTGGACGATGGGTGTGGGGTTGTGCTGTTGGTTGTATTTACAGACACTTTGTACAAAGTTCTTTTTTTCAGCATGTCAGATGTCATTAGTTGTGCGTAAAATGGCCAGTATGATCTAATTAGTTGTTAGCCTAGTTAGACATGCTGGACTCACAGCAGCTCAAGAGTTAAACTGGAGCTTCAGTTCCTCTTAGCAGAGAACAGAGAAAACAGTGCTGAGCTCTGGAGCTGAAATCTGAAGGATTTTAAATCAGTTGCTAAAAAAAGTTTGTGAACTAATGATGAGAAAGCCCCTCTAATCTCACCATTTAACAGTTTAACGCTGTGTTCATCTCGTTGTTAGAGCCTGCAAGTTCTGTGCGTTTTAACTCTGTGAACAGATCTGTGTTACATTTCTGTTGAATCTCAACTACTAGTCCAGATGTGCTGATGTTCATTCAGTTAAACTGAAGCATGGATCTAGACAGAAGCAATTGTTTTGCTACACAGACTGGTTGCATATTTTGACAGAAGATTTTCAATTCATTTTATAAAACGGATAGAAATGGAACCACATTGTCCATGTTTCTACAGTCATTGGTTGTAAGCTGCTAATGTAGGAAGCAACTTTGCTTTTGGGAAACACAGCCCTGGTTTCCTAAAGAGAGAGAGAGAGAGTGTGTGTGTGTGTGTGCGTCCACTTAATAAAACACAGATGTTCTCACTCAGGATCCACTGATAAATGCCATAAATGTAAATGTAAAATGATATGTGGTCCATCTCTAAACTAATGTAAACAGACAGATTCTTTATTGATCCCGATGGAAATTTAGCAATATACATAGTCTCATTCTTTTCTGTACGTATGTTGAGCATTTTACTCGTACAACACTGGTTCCTAATGTTCTGGGTAGAAGAAACACTATGCAGAGTACGGGTTCTCCAGGACTGTTAACCATCAAACTCCTGGATGGTTCTCACACTTTACACCCCCCTCTAAACAGCCCTCAACCCCCCACCATCTCTCAATCTACCAGCCATTGACCCCCAGCAACCCCCACCCAATCTACACATCCATCAGGAAGAACTTCATTCTGCTCTAAAATGAACTGCTATGATCCTCCAATAACTGCACTTTAATTCCCACACTGTGGATCATCTGCATGTGTTTGATACAGTTTAATAAAGCCTGATAAAGATGTACTTTCTGTACACAGACAGACTCTGGCGTGGAGAAACACATGAGCATAAAGGAGAGATCTCTACAGTCAGCATGAAGCACAATCTCACTTTAACCCCCCAGACCAGAGAACTATTACCCCAATAAACCAACTGTCAGGGTTTCTAAGTAGCTGAAAGCTCCTGTAGATCTGAAACCCAGCAGAAACCAACTGTTCATCAAAGCTAACTAGGAGAAGATCATCAAGCAGCTCCTGGACGAAGCTGCTTCTGTGTTCTCTTCAATGTTGCTCCTTCTGAAAGGGTTTCTATGTGTCTAAGAGTAAATGTAGAACAGTGTGATGAAGAGTGGAGCACCTCCATACCTTCAACAGTAGAGCTGATGGTGTTTCTCCAGCAGAGCAGTCTGAGCACAGAGGTGTGGAGGTGCTGATCACAGCTGGATCTGCTGCTTCTCCACTTTACTGGAGACCGGGCTACAGTTAGCCCCACCTTCCATATTCTCCTACAGAGAAGCTCTTCATGGTAAAAGAGCGGCCAGCAGATGTCCAGAGTCCGCTGGATGAAACTATTAGAAGATGTGGATCAATAGATCTCAATGGCTTCGTCTCTGGATCTGAGCAGATACAGTAACCAGCCCTGATCCACCTTAACGCTCGACAGTCTGCTGTGTTTGGGAGCCGCGGAGCCGCGACGGCATTTCAAAATAAAAGCCACAGAAACTGTAACTGTAGACTAAACTGCCCCGTTTAGGTAGAGAAGACAGCCACTGACGTATGACAGTAAGTTTTAACAGCTGTGTTTGATCTTATATAAGTGTAAAAGATTAAACATCACATTAACATAAACATAAAGTGTGAACAGAGTGAACAGAGTGAATAGAGTGAATAGTGTGAACAGAGTGAATAGAGTGAATAGTGTGAACAGAGTGAATAGAGTGAATAGAGTGAATAGTGTGAATAGAGTGAATAGTGTGAACAGAGTGAACAGAGTGAATAGTGTGAACAGAGTGAACAGAGTGAATAGTGTGAACAGAGTGAATAGAGTGAATAGTGTGAACAGAGTGAACAGAGTGAATAGTGTGAACAGAGTGAACAGAGTGAATAGTGTGAACAGAGTGAATAGAGTGAATAGAGTGAACAGAGTGAATAGAGTGAATAGAGTGAACAGAGTGAATAGTGTGAATAGAGTGAATAGTGTGAACAGAGTGAATAGAGTGAATAGTGTGAACAGAGTGAATAGTGTGAACAGAGTGAATAGTGTGAATAGAGTGAATAGAGTGAACAGAGTGAATAGTGTGAACAGAGTGAATAGAGTGAATAGTGTGAATAGAGTGAATAGTGTGAACAGAGTGAATAGTGTGAACGGAGTGAACAGAGTGAATAGTGTGAACAGAGTGAATAGTTTGAACAGAGTTAACAGAGTGAATAGAGTGAATAGTGTGAACAGAGTGAATAGTGTGAACAGAGTGAATAGAGTGAATAGTGTGAACAGAGTGAATAGTGTGAACAGAGTGAACAGAGTGAATAGTGTGAACAGAGTGAACAGAGTGAATAGTGTGAACAGAGTGAATAGTGTGAATAGAGTGAATAGTGTGAACAGAGTGAATAGTGTGAACGGAGTGAATAGTGTGAACAGAGTGAACAGAGTGAATAGTGTGAACAGAGTGAATAGTGTGAACAGAGTGAACAGAGTGAATAGAGTGAATAGTGTGAACAGAGTGAATAGTGTGAACAGAGTGAATAGAGTGAATAGTGTGAACAGAGTGAATAGTGTGAACAGAGTGAATAGTGTGAACAGAGTGAATAGAGTGAATAGAGTGAATAGTGTGAACAGAGTGAATAGTGTGAACAGAGTGAATAGTGTGAACAGAGTGAACAGAGTGAATAGTGTGAACAGAGTGAATAGAGTGAATAGTGTGAACAGAGTGAACAGAGTGAATAGTGTGAACAGAGTGAACAGAGTGAATAGTGTGAACAGAGTGAATAGTTTGAACAGAGTTAACAGAGTGAATAGAGTGAATAGTGTGAACAGAGTGAATAGTGTGAACAGAGTGAATAGAGTGAATAGTGTGAACAGAGTGAATAGTGTGAACAGAGTGAACAGAGTGAATAGTGTGAACAGAGTGAATAGTGTGAATAGAGTGAATAGAGTGAATAGTGTGAACAGAGTGAATAGAGTGAATAGTGTGAATAGAGTGAATAGTGTGAATAGAGTGAATAGTGTGAACAGAGTGAATAGTGTGAACGGAGTGAACAGAGTGAATAGTGTGAACAGAGTGAATAGTTTGAACAGAGTTAACAGAGTGAATAGAGTGAATAGTGTGAACAGAGTGAATAGTGTGAACAGAGTGAATAGAGTGAATAGTGTGAACAGAGTGAATAGTGTGAACAGAGTGAATAGTGTGAATAGAGTGAATAGTGTGAACAGAGTGAATAGTGTGAACGGAGTGAATAGTGTGAACAGAGTGAATAGTGTGAACAGAGTGAACAGAGTGAATAGAGTGAATAGTGTGAACAGAGTGAATAGTGTGAACAGAGTGAATAGAGTGAATAGTGTGAACAGAGTGAACAGAGTGAATAGTGTGAACAGAGTGAACAGAGTGAATAGTGTGAACAGAGTGAATAGAGTGAATAGTGTGAACAGAGTGAACAGAGTGAATAGTGTGAACAGAGTGAACAGAGTGAATAGTGTGAACAGAGTGCTTCAGTGCTTTAGGTTCACACAAAAACACACAATAATAACAATGAGTGGTTAAATTAGTGGTGAACTCTCTGGTATACCGCTCTGCAATACACACCAATACACTGATCTCCCCACACACACACACACACACACACACACACACACACACACACAATTTTGGGCAGCAACAGAGCAGCACTCACCCTCTATCAGGCCTACGATTGTCGTGTCATCAGCAAATGTAATGATGGCATTGGAGCTGTCTCTGGCTGTGATGCAGAGGGAGTACAAGAGCAGGCTGAGCACACATCCCCGGGGGGCTCCAGTGTTGAGGGTCTGTGAGGAGGAAGTGATGCTGCCCATCTTTACCACCTGCTGTCGTCCCGTCAAGACGTTCAGGATCCAGCTGCACAAAGAGCTGTTCAGACCCAGAACCTGGAGAAATGATGGTGGTTATCTCCCATTGAAATGAGATCCATGTCTGAAGTTCGCTCAGTTTGTTGTCCAGGGACAGTGCGTTTGGCAGTAGTGTGCTTGGGAGAGGGGACAGCGAGTGTCACCTCGGCCTGACGAGGACGAGGTCTCTGGTGGGCAGTGCAAAGGCAGTTTTTTAAAAACTGGAAACCAGTGAAATGCTTTTTCATTAAGGCGTTTATCAGAATCTCTTCACCAGAGCGACGTACAGAAGAGCTTCACTCTCACTCAGAAAACACCCTTATCTAGTTTATACAGACTAGAGTCCAAAAGATCCTCTAATCTTAGACTCTACTAAACACCAGTCAGTATGGAGACCATAATACTGTACTCTTCACCCAAGTCCTCTCAGAAGAGGAGGGTCTTCAGTCTGGGTTTGAGGACAGTGGGTGTTGGACTCTGCTGTTCGGACACCCAGGGGAAGCTCGCTCCACCACTTCAGTGCAGGACAGTAAAAAGCCTGGATGCTCGTCTTCTGTGGATTTTGAGGGATGCTGGGTCGAGCCGAGCCGTACTTGAAGCTGGAAGGACTTATGAGGATTGTGCTCATTGTGACAGTATTTATACTGACTTTGTGTTTAGATACAGAAAAAACAACAACATTGAATCAATGTTAAATCAGCATAAAATCAATGTGCCTCAATAAACACATTCTGACAGCAGAACCTTGATGAACATTCATTTGTGATTTAGATGATGGAAAAATGATCCAGTGTCATTTTGTATCTGGGTTATGGGTTTTGGGTTTGGATCTTGGGTGGACAGGAAGTGTGCTGTGTATAAGAGCTGTGTTCGTAATCGTGCCCTATATGCAAAAATCCAGATCACTACATAGAGCACTATAATACTGAGAAGACTGTAGAGCATCTCACATAAACATCGTTCTGCATGTGTATCTTCAAACCAAACGATGCTGTGATTTATGGGAATTCTGTGCCTGTAAAGTCACATCGTTTATTCACTGTATATTACAGTGCATTATGGGATTGCTAAAGTGCACTGAAAAACACCACTACAAAATAGTAGAACCCCAAAGTGCACAGTTTAGCAGGGCACAGCTTTGGACATTTGGACATTAAAGTTAAGGTAAGCCTCATGTAGGACTTTTATTTTGACAGCAGCCACGGGCTGTCACGTCATTGGCTTCTGAGCGGAAGTAGAGTTCTGCAGTCTGATTGGCTCCTCAGCGGAGCTCCGGATTCAGGGCTGGTTACTGTATCTGCTCAGATCCAGAGACGAAGCCATTGAGATCTATTGATCCACATCTTCTAATAGTTTCATCCAGCGGACTCTGGACATCTGCTGGCCGCTCTTTTACCATGAAGAGCTTCTCTGTAGGAGAATATGGAAGGTGGGGCTAACTGTAGCCCGGTCTCCAGTAAAGTGGAGAAGCAGCAGATCCAGCTGTGATCAGCACCTCCACACCTCTGTGCTCAGACTGCTCTGCTGGAGGAACACCATCAGCTCTACTGTTGAAGGTATGGAGGTGCTCCACTCTTCATCACACTGTTCTACATTTACTCTTAGACACATAGAAACCCTTTCAGAAGGAGCAACATTGAAGAGAACACAGAAGCAGCTTCGTCCAGGAGCTGCTTGATGATCTTCTCCTAGTTAGCTTTGATGAACAGTTGGTTTCTGCTGGGTTTCAGATCTACAGGAGCTTTCAGCTACTTAGAAACCCTGACAGTTGGTTTATTGGGGTAATAGTTCTCTGGTCTGGGGGGTTAAAGTGAGATTGTGCTTCATGCTGACTGTAGAGATCTCTCCTTTATGCTCATGTGTTTCTCCACGCCAGAGTCTGTCTGTGTACAGAAAGTACATCTTTATCAGGCTTTATTAAACTGTATCAAACACATGCAGATGATCCACAGTGTGGGAATTAAAGTGCAGTTATTGGAGGATCATAGCAGTTCATTTTAGAGCAGAATGAAGTTCTTCCTGATGGATGTGTAGATTGGGTGGGGGTTGCTGGGGGTCAATGGCTGGTAGATTGAGAGATGGTGGGGGGTTGAGGGCTGTTTAGAGGGGGGTGTAAAGTGTGAGAACCATCCAGGAGTTTGATGGTTAACAGTCCTGGAGAACCCGTACTCTGCATAGTGTTTCTTCTACCCAGAACATTAGGAACCAGTGTTGTACGAGTAAAATGCTCAACATACGTACAGAAAAGAATGAGACACACATAATAGAACTATAGGTGGTTGGTGTGGCGCAACAGATAACACCACTACCTGCCAGTGAGCTACCACGCCATGTGGGAGACTGGGGTTCGATTCCCGGTCTGGGTGACTGTGCTGCGCTACACCAATAAGAGTCCTTGGGCAAGACTCCTAACACTACACTGGCCCACATCTGTAATACGAGTAACTTTGTAAGTCGCTCTGGATAAGAGCGTCAGCTAAATGCCATAAATGTAAATGTAAATGTAGTCATTGCTAAAAACATTGGCACCCCTTAACTTTCAGAAAACGCTACACTTCTCCCAGAACACTGTAGCAGATATAAACGCTCTGGTATCACATGCTTATTTCTATTGTTTGCACTGGAACAAAAAATCTGATCTAATTCACACAGAACTCCAGAAATTGACTGGACAAAATGCAAGCCCATAACTGAGGCCTTAAAAAAATAAAACACATTCCCACACATTACCACATACTGGTAAAAATGGTGGAGGTTTAGAGTTGTTTTGGGGTTGTTTTGCTGCTTCTGGCACTGGATGCCTCGACTATGTGCATGGTGTTAGGAAATCAAGTCAAGTGGCTTTTATTGTCATTTCAGGTCTGTACAAAGACATTTTTTTCAGATCAAGCAACATGGAACAAAACAAGAACAAAAACAGTACAGTACAGGAAAGACTGCAGAAAGTGCAACGTGCAAGACAGTATAATAAATACGGTAAATATAATAAATACAGTAAATATGACTCAATAGATATTGAGTGAAGGTGCATAGAAATGTAACATGCTGTGACCTTATATGATAGCTTATAATGCACATGAAACATGAAACACAGCACTGAGGTAGTAAAGTGTGGAATTAATTTATAAGATAAACAGGATGCAGATGGGTTAAAATGCTCTGGTGAGGGGGGGT
This sequence comes from Salminus brasiliensis, assembly GCF_030463535.1. Classification (NCBI taxonomy): domain Eukaryota; kingdom Metazoa; phylum Chordata; class Actinopteri; order Characiformes; family Bryconidae; genus Salminus; species Salminus brasiliensis. Next base: position 55,400 of record NC_132878.1, on the reverse strand, counting down.
AGTTCAGTCTCTGTAGTTTAAAGGTCTGACTGCTTGTGGGACAAAGCTTTTGCAGAGCCGTGCAGCGACAGCATGGATGCTCCTGTACCTTCTGCCAGACGGCAGCAGTAAAAAAAGTCCATGTGAGGAATGAGTGGAGGTCCTTCACAATGCTGACGGCCTTACGGGTGCAGCGTGTGGTGCGAATGTCTGTAACAGAGGGAAGAGAGACCCTATGATCTTCTCAGCGTTCCTCACTATTCGCTGTAGGGTCTTGTGGTCTGAGGCATAGCAATTCCCAAACCAGGCGATGATGCAGCTGCTCAGGATGCTCTCCACAGTCCCTCTGTAGAACATGGAGAGGACTGGAGGAGGATGAGCTTTCCTCTCCGCAGGAAGTAGAGGCACTGCTGGGCTTTCTTGGCTATGGAGCTGGTGTTGAGTGACCGGGTGAGGGTCTCTGTGATGTGGACGCCAGAGAACTTTGTGCTCTAGATGATTTCCACAACAGAGCCATTGATGTTCAAGGGGGCGTGGCCGCATCACACTGAAGTCAACAACCATCTCTTTAGTTCTCTCCACAATCAGAGATGTTGGTTCTGCACTGGTCCGTTAGCCGCTGCACCTCCTCTCTGTATGCTGTCTCGTTGTTCTTGGTGATGAGGCCCACTACTGACGTATTGTCTGCAAATTTCACTATGCAATTCGTGTTGTACTTAACAGCACAGTCGTGAGTCAGCAAAGCGAACAGCAGTGGACTAACCCTAACCCTAGAACACAGCCCTGGGGGGCACCGATACTCAGTTTGGTGGTACTGGAGATGCCTATCCTGAATCAGATAACAACAAAATAATTTTGGAGCACAAAGAACAAAGAATTTCTGGTTGGTCTCAATTAACGTTTTTTAAAGTAATGAGCCATTATTTAAGCACTGAACTGTGTGTGCATTGTATTTTCTAATTTATATAATTAACCACAATATAAAAAAAATATTAGTGAATAATAAATAATACAGTTAAAGTGCACTTAAAAGCATTTATCAACAAATATCTGCTTCTATTTTGTCCTGAGAAAAAAATGTCAATATCCTCACCGAATGTGAGGATAGTCAGTAACCCCAGTCATTGAAGCTGCAAGTTGTAATGCAGGAAACATTTTCTCCGGAGAGCCTGTAGTATTTAAGTTCAGCACTATCAGAAATGACGTCGCTCAACTGCATTATTCTACATGCGACAATACTTTATACATTTACAACAGTCTAGAGATTTAGGATGGCAGAAAGAGTATTAACATTAAAAGATGACAATAAAATATATGAAATCATTATAACGGGGTGCATGGGAGTTACAGTACAGGGCTCTATAATTAACTCATTTTACCATCAAACATAGACGTTCCTGAAACAGATATTTAGCCTATAAATGGGTTGAAGTTTATTTAACCATTCAGTTAAAGCAAATTAGTCAATCTAAGCAGTTAAACACACACACACACACACAGAGTGAGTCAAGTCAAGTCAGATTTATTTGTAGAGCTTTTTACAACTGTTGTCGTCACAAAGCAGCTTTACATAATTATTACTTAATAAAGAACAGAGACAGAGAAGAAAGAAGAAATAACATGAAGGGTCAAAGACCCCCGTGAGCAAGCCAACGCCGACAGTGGCAAGGAGAACCTCCCTCAGAGCTGGAGGAAGAAACCTTGGGAGGAACCAAGACTCACAAGGGGGACCCATCCTCCTCTGGTCAGACAGTTTTAAACATTAATGATAAAAATGACCAAACCAGGTACAACAGAGAGTTAATAGTGGTGATATTAATAGTGTCAGACAGACACGAGTCCATCTAGGTTTCAGCACGGCCACCAAACAGGCAGCAGCGGCTGGCGGGTGAGCCATGGGTGGTGGCGGGTTGGGGGGGACCCACTGGCCGGACTGGTAGGTGGCAGCTGGTTAGATGCAGGTAGAGGGGACCTCAGCGGGCAATCTTCCTGCAGATCGGGCTGGGTGGCCATTTACTCGGGGAAGGTAAAGAGAGAGAAGTTAGTTCTAAGAGGAATTTTATGGAGTGCAGAGAATGTTGAGAATCAGCATCTGGGTATGTCTGACGACTCCGGCAGGTCTGATTATCACAGCATAATTAAAAGGAGAGAGCCAGAAGGTAACACGGACACGGGCGTACCCTGAGAACACCAGCATCTATCTGCTCCACCGTCCACAAACCTGAGTGATGGCGTGTAAGCAGCGAGACGACAGCTCCAGCATCTCAGTGTACTACAATTCCCTGTGTCCGCGAACCCCTGGACCTGCAGCCCTTATCTAAGAAACATTAATTACCAAAAGCTAAACTAAACAGATGAGTTTCAGCCTAGATTTAAAGACTGAGACTGTGTCTGAGTCCCGAACATTATCTGGAAGGTTATTCCAGAGTTGGGGGCTTTATAAGAAAAGGCTCCTCCCCCTGCTGAGGTTTTCTGAATTTTGGGAACGAGTAAGAGGCCAGCACCCTGAGATCTAAGTAGTCTTGATGGTTCGTAGAATACAATAAGATCCTGCAGGTACTCAGGAGCGAGGCCATGTAGGGCTTTATATGTTAATAGAAGAATTTTATAATCAGTGCTGAACTGAACTGGGAGCAGTGCAGTGCTGATAGAACTGGACTGATATGGTCAGATGTTCTAGGTTTAGTAAGAACCCTGACTGCAGTGTTCTGAAGCAGCTGAAGTTTATTGAGGTTCCTGCTGGAACAACCTGACAGTAGTGCATTACAGTAATCTAGTCTTGAGGTGATAAAAGTATGTACTAGCTTTTCTGCGTCTTGTAGTGAGAGAGAGAGAGAGAGAGGAAGGGGAAAAGGGAGAGGAGGTGGAGGAGGTGGAGGTGGAGGAGGAGGAGGAGGAGAAAGAGCAAGCGCAGCCGACTGGAAATACTAAATAACGCTGGGTATCTATCTATAACTATTAATGAACCAGCGCTCGCCAGTTTAGCTGGTCAGGCTTACTAACATTACATTTCCAAATCAGATTATTGGCATTTTCTCTCTAATTAACAGAATCACTCTAATTATGCAGACAGTAAAACACTGCAGCCAGAAACAAATACTAGCATTAGCTAGCGCTAACTAGCATTAACTAGCCAGTTTAGCTGGTCAAAGGCTTGCTAACATTACAGATAAAAATACAAATAACTAAGTAACAAAAAATGTACTGTTTTCTCTGAAGAGATGGCATGCAGCTACAGGTTAAGGCTTGTAATCCTTGTTGTGACTCACTTTAAATTATGAAACATTTTTCTCAGTGAATGCAACAGCGGTTCTGGCAGTGGCCCAGAACACAGTGGAGAGGATCATGGAGAGTAGGCACACACAGGTGTGCATTATCAAATGCGGTGGGCTGGTCTGGTCCAAAATGCCAGGGCCAATTTTTTGTCCCAGTCTGCCCCTGTGTTCCAATGTAATGTACAGTCACCCCATTTACATTTACATTTACGGCATTTAGCAGACGCTCTTCTCCAGAGCGACTTACAAAGTGCTTTGCTATTTACCCAAGAAAAACCTCAGCTAGTAAGAATAGACTAATAATACAAAAGATACCTCTAACCCCATGACAACCTATTATCTTTTTAAACATATTTATACATCTGGGCATTCGAGAGGTGGAACTACACAGTGCTCCTATATGATCAGTGGATAAATATAATGGGCAGCGAGTGTAGAAACAAGAAGGTGGCATTAACACATGTAACATGAAACTGGTTTGCACATCTCTCATTCAAAACTTGAAATGCACTCCAACAGCCATTAAGTGAAAAAACAGTGTATTTATTATGATGCACTGACCAGGATGAGTGAATCTCACATGTGCTGTATCTGCCGGCCTTTAATACACTCAATATTTAAAGCTTGACTGCACATTCGGTGTCATTTTTTGTTTGGTTCTATCTCCATTTATATTTTTTTGTAGCGCATCAAAAGTGTATTTAAGTTACCTGGACTAAATTACTGGACTCAATATTTATTACACACTGCAGAATTTGCACACTACCCCTAATTATTTATTATTCTCTGTCTGTCTTACTTGTACTGTGTTGCACTTGTGTTCTGAATGCACTGTGTCTGTGTTGCACCATGGTCCTGGAGGAACGTTGTTTGTTTCACTGTGTTCTCTGTATGTAGTTGAAATTACAATAAAACCCAATTGACTTGACCTGGATAGCTCAAGTTTACAGCATAGATGAGGCCAAACAACACAAAGACAGTCTGTACAGTAACAATTAGCTGTCTGTCCTGCCACTAACTACTTTCATGTACATTGCGCAATCTCCTTAAAAACGTACCTTGTTTAGAAGAGTTGTCTGCAACAGACAAACATCACGGTCATAGCGAGGTGATGGCGGACAGTGAAAATCGATGAGAAGTGATCTGATATGACGTCGCAAGATCACGTGACAATAAAACGTCGGACTTGAAGTAAAAATATTATTTCAGTAATTATTTCTTTCAGGTTTTCTAGGAGAATGTTATTTGCTTTTGGGTAAACTGAAATCTTAATTTTCGATTAGACCAAAATAAGAATACACTAAATTACATGGTTGTTTCACTTCTTTTAATTTAAAAAGCTATCAAAATAAATTTGATTTGATCTGAACTGATTTGATTTAAAGGAACTTGTCATATTTATAGAAATACAAAGATTGAATTGGTATTAAGGGACACTCAACAGTGAGATACTTTGATCAGATGGGGGCAATAAAATGGGACAGTCTTTTGTTTGGAGATAATTAAACATTTGATTTTAATGCAGATTTTTTTTCTTCTATTTCTTTTCCAGAAATAACTGGTGTCCTACTGCAAGTTTCAACTGCTTCAGATGTCCAAGTTGACCATCAAGGTCATTCTACAAAGAGGATTGGGAAACTGCAGCAATATATTAAATAAAATGGCATCAAGAAGAGTCTCCAGTACTCAGCAAACATCCCCTGGTTCTTTGCACACAACAGCTTCTTACAGAAAAAATACAGACAAGGATAAAATTCACCACTGCTCAGACTGTGGGAAGAGTTTTACTAAAGAGAGTAATCTCAAAATACATCAACTCATTCACACAGGAGAGAAGCCATATCACTGCTCAGACTGTGGGAAGAGCTTTAATAATCAGAGCACTCTCAAAACACACCAACGCATTCATACGGGAGAGAAACCACATGTCTGCTCACAGTGTGGGAAGAGTTTTACTACTCGGAGCACTCTCAAAACACACCTGCGGATTCACACAGGAGAGAAGTCACATCACTGCTCAGACTGTGGGAAGAGTTTTTATCATCAAAAGGCTCTCCAACAACACCAGCGCATTCACACGGGTGAGAAGCCGTATCACTGCTCAGACTGTGGGAAGAGTTTTAATCAAAAGTGTCATCTCAAAATACATCAGCGCATTCACACAGGAGAGAAACCTTTTTACTGTTCAGAGTGTGGGAACAGTTTTACTACGCTGAGTCATCTTCTACTACACCAGCACATTCACACAGGAGAGAAGCCGTACCTCTGCTTAGAGTGTGGGAAGAGTTTTAATCAACAGAGCCATCTCAATCAACACCAGCTCATTCACACAGGAGAGAAGCCGTATCACTGTCCAGACTGTGAGAAGAGTTTTAATCATAAGGGTAATCTCCGTCGACACCAACGCGTTCACTCTGAAGAAAAGTTTTAAAAATCGGATTTGTCTCAAACACACCAGAAAATTTACACAGCAGTGAAACAGTATCACTACACTGCAGCTGTCTTCACATTACAAGTGCATTAAGAGCAGTGCTGAAACTGCCGGTTTTGTGTTTCTGAAGCATGTGTGCATGAAGGGTAATAAAGCTTTCCCTGTGATGAAGTCCAGCAAAGGGCAAAAAACAGCCAATTAGAAGGTGAGGTGCTTTCTCTAACAGTTCAGAGTAGTACGTTCTGCACCAGTCTGCGATTAGAGTTCAATTTGTATGTAATCTAAAAAAGTCAAATAATAATCAATAGAAATAGGAAAAGTCAAAATAATTCTTTGTAATTGATGCTTCTTGTATCTGTTAGCCGGCTAGACCTAAAAGGAAGGCAATTATTGATAACTAGCTGACCAGTCTGGTAAATCACTTTTCTTGTTTTGAATGAAAATATGTTTTCTGTTTTTGAAATGACTACTGCAGTATTAAAATAAACACAAATAATAATTATTTGTTGGAGTGATATGGTGTATGGGTTTTGATTCAAGTTTGTTAAATATTTGTTTTTGTTTTCGTATATGAATCAAGTGTGTGTAATCAGTAGGCCGTAAAGGGTATATGTGAAAATGCTTCTGAGAATCTAAAAAACAGCCTGGCCTAGGTTTAATAAATGTAGAACATGGTGTCATTTTCCTAAGGACAAGATCATCACCTGGGCAGTGTGGTTGACACTAATGACAGAGGAGCACAGACTAATTTAGGAAGTTCATTTACAGATTCATCATCAACTAAGGTTTAAGCATGTGAGTAGAATCCAGTAGTGTAGTAGCTCATCTATAGTATTACAGATGTATATAATCAGGAAGATGCTATGCATAAGAATGTACGTAAATACATCCTCAGATAAACAACACAACAGTTTTATTATTTATTAACAAAAATGAAGCCAGAATGGAAAGGCGGTAAGTAATGATTTTCTGTGTGTTCTGGATGAAACTTGGCCCACTCTTCTTTTCAGCTTTGCTTCAGTTTATTTAGGTTTGTGGGGCTTTGTTTATGCAAAGCTCTCTAAAGGTCCTGCCTTGGGTTTAAGATTTGCTGGGGGGTCATTGTCTATGGCAGTGTTTCTCAACCCTGGTCCTGGAGGCACCCTGCCCGGCACACCAGAAAATTATTACCCAAATAAATCAACTGTCAGGGTTTCTAAGTAGCCTCCTGGACGAAGCTGCTTCTGTGTTAGCTTCAATGTTGCTCCGTTTGAATGGGTTTCTATGTGTCATTAACATTTCACTACTATCACTTTCTGCTTAGACTCAAGTCCCACCATCTGCCATAAATACCTGCATCAATTATTATACTGCCTATAAGAGCAGGATTAGCAAAAGTAGTGTGTTTATCCACTAATGCCCAGGAATGTATTAGTGAACAACTTAAGTACAGGCCATACTACAGGATGCCTCTTCAGCAGTAAGCTTTAGATTGCCCCATTTTAATAATTTCTATTTCACACCCCAAACTAGGATTTTCCTGCTTAGGTGTTCTTTTGTTATCTTCCAGAAATGAATGCTGTCCTGTTTTCTCTTGTGCCTAGCCACACAATCAGAAGATTTCAATCAGAAGACCCTAACCCTAACCCAGCGAATGTCCTCTCCTGTACCTCACAGACAAATGCAGAAAAGTATTGAAAAGAAGTCATACTGGTTGATCAGATTGGTCAGGGTGGTAATGTTCGTAGATTAACTAAACCACCAAAAAAAAAAAAAAACATAGCTTATGCTGGTGTAACCTGGGTATGCGATTTATTCTTCTTATGATTAAGTGGTAAACGATTCAAAGTTCACATCTGTCAGGTCCCGAGCCGCGGTCCACAGGCCTCAAGTTCAAGGACTTTTATGTTGACAGCCTTTTATGTCCAACGCCATGTTTATCCATGTGTGGTTAATTTACGTGTGTATCATGTTTTGATTTGGGTCACCTGAGAGCTGGGGTATAAAGGGAGCAAATGCTATCTTCTCGTTGCCGAGAATTATCCTTGCTACGCCAAGCGGTGTGTTGGCTTCGCTAGTCGAGAGACTCTAGGTCTAGTTATGGTGTTTTCTGGAGTTCGCTCTGTAAGAGCCGATTCATGTTCAGGAGGAGTTCGCTCTGTAAGAGCCGGTTCATGTTCAGGAGGAGTTCGCTCTGTAAGAGCCGGTTCATGTTCAGGAGGAGTTCGTTCTGTAAGAGCCGATTCATGTTCAGGAGGAGTCGCTCTGTAAGAGCCGGTTCATGTTCAGGAGGAGTTCGTTCTGTAAGAGCCGGTTCATGTTCAGGAGGAGTTCGCTCTGTAAGAGCCGATTCATGTTCAGGAGGAGTCGCTCTGTAAGAGCCGATTCATGTTCAGGAGGAGTCGCTCTGTAAGAGCCGATTCATGTTCAGGAGGAGTTCGCTCTGTAAGAGCCGGTTCATGTTCAGGAGGAGTTCGCTCTGTAAGAGCCGGTTCATGTTCAGGAGGAGTTCGCTCTGTAAGAGCCGGTTCATGTTCAGGAGGAGTTCGCTCTGTAAGAGCCGGTTCATGTTCAGGAGGAGTTCGCGCTGTAAGAGCCGGTTCATGTTCAGGAGGAGTCGCTCTGTAAGAGCCGATTCATGTTCAGGAGGAGTTCGCTCTGTAAGAGCCCAAGGGCCCAACAGTGGCAGCTTGCCAAGCCCGGGAATCGAACCCACAACCCTGTTATCGACAGCCCGGAGCTCTAACCGCTGAGCCACCACTGTCCTGTCCAGTTAGAGGTGTGCATCATGGGGTTACTGAAGGATAGAGAGCAGGAGTCACTGGTTGCAGCCCTGGATGCCTTAGGGAGAGCTAGCACCCCCCCACTCCGGCGTTAGAGCCCTCACAGCGGGGCAAATGGGTGACGTCTCGGCGGCATAGCCGGAAAGCTAAGGCTAATGCTAGCGCAAAGGCCGAAGCTAGACCACCGGAACACCACGCTCTCCAAGTAGATATTTTCTCCTCACTGAAACCTGGATTAGACCTGATCAATATACAGCACTAAATGAAGCCACCCCACAGGCTATAAATATGTACATAGCCCTAGATTATCAGGCAGAGGAGGTGGAGTATGTATAATCTCCCAGAATGCACTAGAGATTATTCAACAGGTAAAGGTGCATGTATTTGTCACTGTACACTGTACAGCGAAATGTGTCCTCCGCATTTAACCCATCTGGTAGTGAACACACACACACACACACGTGTTAGGGGCAGTGAGTACACACACACACACACACACACACACACACACACACACCCAGAGCGGTGGGCAGCCAACTCCAGCGCCCGGGGAGCAGAGAGGGTAAAGGGCCTTGCTCAAGGGCCCAACAGTGGCAGCTTGCCAAGCCCGGGAATCGAACCCACAACCTTGTTATCAATATCCCAGCGCTCTAACCGCTGAGCCACCACTGCCCCCAACAGCACTGTAACACCTTCACTTCTTTTGAGATTCTCTACATTAATATATCAAATCCAGACACTAATAAAAATACTTTCACACTGATTCATATCTATAGGCCTCCAGGGCCCGACTCTGAATTTAGTGATTTTACTGCAGAGACAAAGTTTTAATAGTAGGAGACTTTAATATTCATTTAGAAAAAGCAGACGATCCATTCACAAAGGCATCGATCTTAGATTCTGTCAGAATCACACAAACTGTAACTGGACCCACACATCACTGTAACCATACCCTAGATCTAGTCCTGATCCTGGGTTTTAGCATTGATCATCTAAATATTCTACCTCAGAGCTCAGTCATATCAGACCATTATCTGATCTCCTTTGAGCTTCATCTTAGGCAAAATGTAAATTCGTCCCCCAAAAACTATCTAAAGCGCACAATAACACCAATGACCGCTGTACAGTTTACTAAAAATCTCCCACCTCTATCGACCTTAGCTTACACTCCGTCAGGCCAAACGGAGCTCGTTACATTAACAGAAGATCTAGAAAATACCCTTCGATCAACCTTAGACAAAGTAGCACCGTTTAAAAATAAAATGTTGAGGCAAAAAAGGCTCGCACCGTGGTCCAGTGATCAAACTCCTACCTTAAAACAAACAGTGCGGAAACTAGAGCGTAAATGGCGGACAACCAAACTAGAGGTGTTCCACTCTGCGTGGAAGGACGGCCTTAGTTAATATAGAAAGACTCTCATTAAAGCTCGCTCAGCGTATTTGGCCTCAGAAACACTAAAACAATCCCAGAATTCTTTTCACTGAGATATCTAAACTTACTAAAAGCCAGGCAGATACTCAACCCCAGATTCCAACATCTTTAACCAGTCATGTTTTTATGGACTACTTTAATAATAAAATAGAAAATATTAGACAACAAATCCAACCCTGCTTATTAAATCAAACATGGCCGTCACCTGGTGGAGCTGCTTTAGAACAGAACTTAGTTGTAGAACAAAGGCTGGAAGCCTTCTACCCACTTCCACAGCCAGAACTAGAAAAAAATATTTCCTCAGCTAATTGTACAACCTGTACACTCGACCCAATTCCCTCTAAAACACTAAAAAGGAATTCTCCCAGTTATAATCAGACCTCTTTTAACAATAGTAAATTCATCTCTTAGCCTTGGGCATGTACCCCAAACCCTTAAAATAGCAGTTATAAAACCTTTAATCAAGAAACCAAATCTTGATCCTAGCGTATTATCTAATTATAGACCCATCTCAAACTTAACATTTGTATCTAAGATATTAGAAAAAGCTGTGGCCCAACAACTCTGCTTATACCTGAGTAAAAATTACATGTATGAGAAATTCCAGTCTGGATTTAGACTCAATCACAGCACAGAGACAGCCCTAGTGAAGATTACAAATGATCTCCTTCTTGCCTCTGATCAAGGCTACGTATCTTTATTAGTCCTACTAGACCTTAGTGCAGCCTTTGATACAATAGGATTTAGGATACAATTTAGGACCGCTATTATTTACATTACAAATGTTAGCACTGGGCTCAGTTATAAGCAGACATGGCGTTAATTTCCACTGTTCTGCAGATTCAAGTCAAGTCAAGTCAGATTTATTAGTAGAGCTTTTTACAACTGTTGTCGTCACAAAGCAGCTTTACATAATTAGTACTTAATAAAGAACAGAGACAGAGAAGAAAGAAGGAATAACATGAAGCGTCAAAGACCCCCGTGAGCAAGCCAACGGCGACAGTGGCAAGGAAAAACTCCCTCAGAGCTGGAGGAAGAAACCTTGGGAGGAACCAAGACTCACAAGGGGGACCCATCCTCCTCTGGCCAGAACTATTTAAACATTAATGATAAAAATTACCAAAGCAGATACTACAGAAAGTTAATAGTGGTGATATTAATAGTGTCAGACAGACACGAGTCCATCTAGGTTTCAGCACGGCCACCAAACAGGCAGCAGCGGCAGGCGGGTGAGCCATGGGTGGTGGCGGGTTGGGGGGGGGCCCGCTGGCCGGACTGGTAGGTGGCAGCTGGTTAGATGCAAGTAGAGGGGACCTCAGCGGGCAGTCTTCCAGCAGATCGGGCTGGGTGGCCATTTACTCGAAGAAGGTAAAGTGAGAAAAGTTAGTTCTAAGAGGAATTTTATGGAGTGCAGAGAATGTTGAGAATCAGCATCTGGGTATGTCTGACGACTCCGGCTGGGGGGCTTTATAAGAAAAGGCTCTTCCCCCTGCTGAGGTTTTCTGAATTTTGGGCACGAGTAAGAGGCCAGCACCCACGGAATTTAACTGGGAGCCAATGAAGTGCTGATAGAACTGGACTGATATGGTCAAATTTTCTAGGTTTAGTAAGGACCCTGGCTGCAGCATTTTGCACCAGCTGAAGTTTATTGAGGTTCCTGCTGGAACAACCTGACAGTAATGCGTTACAATAATCTAGCCTTGAGGTAATAAAAGCATGTACTAGCTTTTCTGCGTCTTAATCCAGATATAAAGGCTCTCCTAAAAGCGAAAAAGAGGGCCTTCAGATCTGGTGACAAGGATGAGCTGAAAGCTGTGCAGAGGGAACTGAGAAGGAAGATCAGGGAGGGGAAAGCCAGCTACAAGAGGAAGCTGGAGGAACAGCTGCAGCAGAACAACGTCAGGGGAGTGTGGAAAGGCCTTCAAACCATCTCTGGCCACACAAAGTCCAACTCCCAGGTGGTGGGGGACCAGAAGTGGGTGAATGATCTCAATCTATTTTTCAACAGATTTGATCAATCACCTAGCCCTGCCCCCACACAGACACCCCTGCTGTATCCCCACTCAGCAGCACTACCATCATGCTGCCCTCCCCCTTCTTCTTCTTCTCTCAGAACTTCTGGCTCACAATCATCACCATCATCATCCCCTAATGGCTCATCGTCTGGCAGCATCAACCACCCATTCACACATTCCAGCACCCAGCCCCCCTGCTCCAACCTGTCCTTCACAACAACCCAGGTGAGAAATGAGCTGAGGAAGATCAAGCCTAAGAAAGCTACAGGTCCTGATGGAATCAGTGCCAGGCTCCTCAAGTCCTGCGCTGATCAGCTGTGCAGGGTAGTTGAGCATATGTTCAACATGAGCCTGAAACTGGGAAGAGTACCACAGCTGTGGAAAACATCTTGTGTGGTACCTGTGCCCAAAACACAGCACCCAAAGGACCTAAACAGCTACAGGCCGGTGGCACTGACTTCCCATCTGATGAAGTCACTGGAGAGGCTGGTCCTCAACCACATCCGCCCTCTGGTAAGCCCATCCATGGACCCTCTTCAGTTCGCCTACCAGCCTGGTGTCGGGGTGGATGATGCTGTCATCTATCTTCTACACAGAGCTCTTTCTCACCTGGAGAAGCCCGGCAGCACTGTGAGGATCACCTTCTTCGATTTCTCCAGTGCTTTTAACACCATACAGCCAGGCCTCCTAAAGGACAAGTTGGGACATTGTGGAGTGGACAGTCACCTGTCAAACTGGATACTGGACTACCTCACCAACCGACCACAGTATGTGAGGGCACGGGACTGTGTCTCTGACTTGGCGGTCAGCAGCACAGGAGCCCCTCAAGGAACGGTCTTGGCACCGTTCCTCTTCACCCTGTACACTGCTGACTTCATGTACAGCTCACCAACCTGTCACCTCCAGAAGTTCTCTGATGACTCAGCGATCGTCGGCCTCATATCCAATGAGGAGGACAGCGAGTACAGAGAACTTATTCAGGACTTTGTGGACTGGTGTCTGCAGAACCATCTGCAGATAAACGCTGGAAAAACCAAAGAACTGGTGGTGGATTTCCGCAGGTGCAGACACCCCCCTCCATCAGTGAACATCCAGGGTATGAACATCGAGAGAGTGGACTCTTATAAATACCTGGGTGTTCATCTGAACAACAAACTGGACTGGTCAGTCAACACTGCAGCTCTCTACAAGAAAGGCCAGAGCAGACTCTACCTGCTGAGGAGATTGAGGTCCTTTGGAGTGCAGGGAGCACTCCTGAGGACGTTCTTCGACACAGTGGTGGCATCTGCCATCTTTTATGGAGTGGTCTGCTGGGGCAGTAGCATCTCGACGGCAGATAAGAAGAGACTGGACAAACTCATAAAGAGGGCCGGCTCTGTCCTGGGGTGCTTCTTAGACCCAGTGCAGGTGGTGGGAGACAGGAGGATGACAACCAAGCTGGCATCAATGCTGGAGAACAGCTCCCACCCCATGCATGAGACTCTGGCAGCACTGGGCAGCTCCTTTAGCGACAGGCTGCTTCACCCCAAGTGTGTGAAGGAGGGGTATCGCAGGTCCTTCCTTCCTGCTGCCATCAGACTACACAACCAACACTGCTCCCAGCGGACCACATACACACACACTTAACCACATACACACACACTTAACTACACACACATGTTCATGTTCAGGGAATACTATGTGCAATATCCCACCCCCATGTGCAATTAAGAGTCTTTTGCTGTAAATAATATTGTTTATTGCTCTTTTAATTCTTATTTATATTGTGTATATAGTGTAAATTATTTATCTAAATTTTTGTAACTGAGTGTCCTGCTATCCCTTTCTGCTGTTACACTGTGAATTTCCCCACTGCGGGACTAATAAAGGACTATCTTATCTTATCTTATCTTATCTTGTAGTGATAAGGAGTTTCTTAGTTTGGAGATGTTCCTAAGCTGCATAAAGGCTGTTCTGCTAATATTAGCTATAAGTTGCTCAAATGATAAATCTGAGTCGAATGTGACGCCAAGATTTTTAGCTGCTAAACCAGGAATGATGGAAGAATCTGCCAAGTCTAACATTAAGTCTGATAGTTTATTTCTAGAGTCTTTTGGACCTAAAAGGAGAACTTCAGTTTTGTCACTGTTGAGGAGAAGGAAGTCATGTGACATCCAGAGTTTTATATCCTTTACACAGTCCTCCATTTTCTGTAATCTAAATTTATCATCAGGTTTGGCTGATATATAGAGCTGTGTGTCATCTGCATAGAAATGGAAATTAACGCCATGTCTGCTTATAACTGAGCCCAGTGGTAACATGTATAATGTAAATAATAGTGGTCCTAAAATTGAGCCTTGCGGAACTCCATATCTTACTTCTGCGTAGTTTGAAGATAAATCTTTTATCTTTACAAATTGGAAGCGTCCCGTTAGATATGATTGGAACCATGATAGGGCTGTCCCTGTGATTCCAACCATTTTCTCTAATCTTTCTAGTAATATAGTATGATCTATTGTATCAAAGGCTGCACTAAGGTCTAGTAGGACTAATAAAAATACGTAGCCTTGATCAGAGGCAAGAAGGAGATCATTCGTAATCTTCACTAGGGCTGTCTCTGTGCTGTGATTGAGTCTAAATCCAGACTGGAATTTCTCATACATGTAGTTTTTACTTAGGTATAAGCAGAGTTGTTGGGCCACAGCTTTTTCTAATATCTTAGATACAAATGTTAAGTTTGAGATGGGTCTATAATTAGATAATACGCTAGGATCAAGATTTGGTTTCTTGATTAAAGGTTTTATAACTGCTATTTTAAGGGTTTGGGGTACATGCCCAAGGCTAAGGGATGAATTTACAATTGTTAAAAGAGGTCCGATTATAATTGGGAGAATTTCTTTTAGCAATTTAGAGGGAATCGGGTCGAGTGTACATGTTGTACAATTAGCTGAGGATATAATTTTTTCTAGTTCTGGCTGTGGAAGTGGGTAGAAGGCTTCCAGCCTTTGTTCTACAACTAAGTTATGTTCTAAAGCAACTACATCAGGTGACGGCCATGTTTGATTTAATAAGCAGGGTTGGATTTGTTGTCTAATATTTTCTATTTTATTATTAAAATAGTCCAATAGACTGGTTAAAGATGTTGGGATCTGGGGTTGAGTATCTGCCTGGCTTTTAGTAAGTTTAGAGATCTCATTAAAAAGAATTCTGGGATTGTTTTTGTTTTTCTCGATCAGCGAGGCCAGATATGCTGAGCGAGCTTTAATGAGAGTCTTTCTATATTGACTGAGGCTGTCCTTCCATGCAGAGTGGAACACCTCTAGTTTGGTCGTCCGCCGTTTCCCCTCTAGTTTCCGCACTGTTTGTTTTAAGATACGAGTTTGATCATTGTACCACGGTGCGAGCCTTTACTGCCTCAACATTTTATTTTTGAACGGTGCTACTTTGTCTAAGGTTGATCGAAGGGTATTCTCTAGATCGTTTGTTAATTTAACGAGCTCCGTTTGGTCTGACGGAGTGTAAGCTAAGGTCGAAAGGGGTGGGAGATTTTTAGTAAACTGTACAGCTGTCATTGGTGTTATTGTGCGCTTTAGGCAGTGTTGGGGAGAAGAATTAACATTTTGCCTTAGATGAAGCTCAAAGGAGATTAGATAATGTTCTGATATTACTGAGCTTTGAGGTAGAATATTTAGCTGATCAAGGTAGAATATTTAGCTGATCAGGTAGAATATTTAGCTGATTTAGAAGATGACACACAGCTCTATATATCAGCCAAACCTGACGATAAATCTAGACTACAGAAAATGGAGGACTGTGTAAAGGATATAAAACTCTGGATGTCACATAACTTCCTTCTTCTTAACAGTGACAAAACCGAGGTTCTCGACTGCTTCCATCATTCCTAGTGTAGCAGCTAAAAATCTTGGCGTCACATTCGACTCAGATTTATCATTTGAGCAACATCTAGCTAATATTAGTAGAACAGCCTTTATGCAGCTTAGGAACATCTCCAAACTAAGAAACTCCTTATCACTACAGGACGCAGAAAAGCTAGTACACGCTTTTATTACCTCAAGGCTAGATTACTGTAATGCACTACTGTCAGGTTGTTCCAGCAGGAACCTCAATAAACTTCGGCTGGTGCAAAATGCTGCAGCCAGGGTTCTTACTAAAACTAGAAAATTTGACCATATCAGTCCAGTTCTATCAGCACTTCATTGGCTCCCAGTTAAATTTCGCATCGAATACAAAAATTCTTCTATTAACATATAAGGCCCTACATGGCCTCGCTCCTGAGTACCTGCGGAATCTTATTACTGATTATGAACCATCAAGACTACTTAGATCTCAGGGTGCTGGCCTCTTACTCATGCCCAAAATTCAGAAAACCTCAGCAGGGGGAAGAGCCTTTTCTTATAAAGCCCCCAACTCTGGAATAACCTTCCAGATAATGTTCGGGACTCAGACACAGTCTCAATCTTTAAATCTAAGCTGAAAGACTCTTGTGAGTCTTGGTTCCTCCCAAGGTTTCTTCCTCCAGCTCTGAGGGAGTTTTTCCTTGCCACTGTCGCCGTTGGCTTGCTCACGGGGGTCTTTGATCCTTCATGTTATTTCTTCTTTCTTCTCTGTCTCTGTTCTTTATTAAGTATTAATTATGTAAAGCTGCTTTGCGACGACAACAGTTGTAAAAAGCTCTACAAATAAATCTGACTTGACTTGACTTGACATGTACCGCCTGCCACCAGCAGGGGGCTCGGCCAGCAAAGTAGGAAAGCTGGTGGGGTTGGAGCAAAGAACTCCAAGCACCAGAATTCCCAGCGGTAATCAACGCTGACCAGACCCACCTGCGTGGCATGGTATAAATACACCCAGCCAGACACACTTCCCCGTCGCACCTTTGTAGAGGGGCGAACGGTAACAGTGGGTTTATGTTGCGAACAGAAAAGAGAAAAGTGAAAAGTTGTGAACAGAAAAGAGAAAAGTGAAAAGTTGTGAACAGAAAAGAGAAAAACATTTGAGTTGCTGTCTTTAGTTTGAGTAAACATCACTCCTGGTTTTTCCTTTGTTTGTTTTCCCGCCGTTTTCTGTGTTGCTTAAGATCAGTGTTTATACTGCCACCCCTCCCAGCCGTGGTGGCACAGTGGAAATACACTGGGCTCCCAATACCAGGGTTGGGAGTTTAAGCCCAACAGTCACCAAGCACACACCACAAGAGGAGTAGTTCCATTTGATCATAATAAAACAAACTTTAACTGCCCTTGAGTCCAAACCCCACACCACACCGTAACAGAAAGGTGCGACCAACAATGGACTCACCAGAGTTGGCGCCAATTCAGGAAGCTTTGCAAAAGCAGCTGCTATTGGCGATCACAGAGTGGTTGAACCAGCTGGTTACAGTTCAGGCTGAGGCCACACAGGCCTGCCCTGTGAATGCTGCACAGACGGTCCCACTCCCTCCTCCTGAGGTAGCCACGGTTGGACATGAGGCCCACTTGGTTACACCTGAGCGTTACACTGGGGAATCAGACAAATGCAGAGGATTCCTGCTGCAATGCAGTCTCGCTTTCGAGCAGCAACCTTCCTGGTTCCCCACAGAGCGATCCAAAGTGGCCTATATGTTACTGCTCACGGACCGAGCTCTAGCGTGGGCTACGGCCCTGTGGGAGCAGAACTCTCCTGACTGCCTCACTGCTCAGGCGTTCACTAAGGCATTACGTCAGACGTTTTATCAGCCATTAGAGGTCAGAGACGCTGGCCCGCGGCTACTAGACCTTACCCAGGGTGCATGCTCTGTAGCAGAATACGCTATAGACTTTCACACTCTGGCAGCGGAGAGTGCTTGGGGTGAAGAGGCTATGAGGCTGATCTTTCTGCGAGGTTTCAATGTCAAGATGAAGGACGAGCTGGCCACTCGTGACCTACCCTCTACACTCTGCGACCTCTATGACATGTGCATCCGCCTGGACAACCGTATACGTCAGAGAGCCAGAGAAAGAGCACGTAACCCTTGTGCTACAGGTTTTTGGCACCAGCAGCCAGTCAATCCCACTTGGGAACCCCCACCACGGGAGGCTCCTGAGCCCATGCAACTGGGAGGTACCCGGTTACCTGACCATCTCAGGACTTCACCTCCTGGTTACTCTAGCCTGGACCTCCCAACATAAATCGCTGACAGCCTTTGTGGATTCTGGGGCTGCAGGCAATTTTGTGGACAGCTCACTGGCGGCTAGTCTCGGCCTTCCTGTGGACCCCCTGGAACGCCCACTACCCGTCCATGCCATAGATGAGAGGATTGTGGGATCTGGTCCTGTGACCAATCGCACCCAACCGATAACACTGCGGATTGGGGCGCACACTGAGGAAGTGGAATTGTACCTGACTCGGGCACCTTAACTGCAGTTGGTGCTGGGCTACCCCTGGTTGGAACTCCACAACCCACGAATAGATTGGACAACCCGCTCAGTCTATGCTTTAGGGTCACATTGTCAGGGGGCCTGTTTGGGTCACAAGGAAGGATCCCCTCAGAGAAGACCCTAAGCCAGAGTCAAGCATTCCTCATCTGGACAGGGTTCCTAAGGTGTACTGGGATCTCTGCACTGTGTTCCGTAAGGAGGAATCGCAAATCCTGCCCCCTCACAGGCCTTACGACTGTGCCATAGATCTCCTACCAGGGACTACTCCCCCAAGGGGGCGCTTGTTTGCAATTTCTCCTCCGGAACGTGCTGCCATGGACTCCTACATTTTAAGGAGGCATTGGAGTCCGGTTTCATATGTCCATCCTCATCCCCGGCTGGGGCTGGTTTCTTCTTTGTGGGGAAGAAAGATGGCGGACTCCGCCCAAGCATAGATTATCGAGGCCTAAAAGCGATCACTGTCTAAGGATCGCTATCCCCTCCCCCTCATGTCGACTGCTTTTGAGGCACTGCAGCAGGCGTCAGTCTTTACCAAACTGGATCACACAGTGCCTACAACCTGGTCCGCATACGACAGGGGGATGAGTGGAAAACCGCTTTCATCACCCCTACAGGGCATTATGAGTATCGAGTCATGCCTTTCGGCCTTATGAATGCCCCAGTGGTTTTCCAGCGTCTTATCAACGACGTGTTACAGGAGGCCTTGGACCGCTTTGTATATGTCTACCTCGATGACATATTAATATACAGCCAGTCCCTGGAGGAACACATGGGACACGTCAGGCGAGTCCTCCAACTGCTCTTGGAGAACCGTCTCTTCATCAAGTTGGAGAAGTCTGTGTTCCACACAGAGACTGTGTCGTTCCTGGGGTTCATAATCTGCAGAAGCACCCTTCAAATGGATCCAACCAAGATTCATGCCGTCAAGGACTGGCCACGTCCTTCTTCTCTCATGCAAGTCCAGTCCTTCCTGGGGTTCGCTAACTTTTTTCGCCGTTTTGTGCGGAACTTCAGTACAGTGGTGGCTCCCCTCACTGCCCTGACTCGAAAGACCCCAGGCCCCTTTCGTTGGTCCATGGAGGCTCAAAGGGCCTTTGAGAAGATTAAAGTGAGGTTGACCTCACCCCCGGTTTTACAGCTACCGGACCCCAATTAGCCATTTGTTGTCGAGGTAGACGCCTCTGATGTGGGTGTAGGTGCGGTCCTGTCCCAACGCCTGGGGCCAGGTAAAAAGCTCCATCCCTGTGCATTCTACTCCCACAGGCTAACCCCGGCGGAACGCAACTATCCCATTGGGGACAGGGAGCTCCTTGCGGTGAAGTTGGCTCTGGAGGAATGGAGGCACTGGCTTGAGGGGGCCAAACACCCATTTATTGTTTGGACAGACCACAAAAATTTGGCTTACATACAGCAGGCCAAACGACTGAACCCTCGGCAGGCACGATGGGCACTGTATTTTGGCTGCTTCCATTTTACCCTGTCCTATAGGCTGGGTTCAAAAAACACCAAGCCAGATGCCTTATCCCGGCGGTGGGAACACCGGGGATCCAATCCAGAGCCAGAACCAATCATTCCTGCCTCTCAAATAGTTGCTCCCCTCCACTGGAGCATTGAGCAGGACATAGTGCAAGCCCTCCGATGGGAGCCTGACCCCGGGGGTGG
This sequence comes from Salminus brasiliensis, assembly GCF_030463535.1. NCBI lineage: Eukaryota > Metazoa > Chordata > Actinopteri > Characiformes > Bryconidae > Salminus > Salminus brasiliensis. Next base: position 35,453 of record NC_132878.1, on the reverse strand, counting down.
TCCTCCTGGTTGACAATATGTGCCTTCCGCAGTTCGCCAGGCGCTTCTGCAATGGGGACATTCCTCCCCATTTTCTGGCCACCCAGGTGCGGTCTGGACATTGGAGTTCCTCCGGAGACGCTTCTGGTGTCCAGGAATGGACAAGGACACACGTGCCTATGTTGCCTCTTGTGAAGTGTGTACCAAAAACAAGGCACTCCAGTCCCGACCACCTGGCCTTTTACATCCATTGCCGACTCTGGCTTGTCCGTGGTCCCATGTGTCCCTGGACTTCGTGACAGGTCTTCCACCATCCAAAGGCAACACGGTTATAATGGTGGTCGTGGACCGTTTCTCCAAGGCATGCAAGTTTGTGGCATTGCCCAAACTCCCCTCGGCCCAAGAGACAGCAGAATTGCTGCTGCAGCACATGGTGAGGGTGCAATGCCTTGCGACCTAGTGTCTGATCAGGGACCCCAATTCGCCAGCCAGTTTTGGAGAGCTTTCTGCCAGTTGATGGGAGCCACAGTCAGTCTACTTCAGGTTTCCACCCTGAATCGAATGGACAGGCTGAACGAACCAACCAAGACCTTGGCCAGCTGCTCCGCTGCTTGACGGCAGGGAACCCAGCCTCACATAAGTTTAGTTGCGCCTGACGAGCGCGGTTCTGGGTTCCCTATCTCGCCTGGCTCCCTGGCTACCAACCAGCCTCAGGTGGCCTTCAGGTTCAGCCCATGTTGGTTTGTCTAAACACAGTGCTGCAGGCGTTCATACTGTGGTCTGCCAGTTTTGTTTTAAATGTCCATTTCAAGTTTATCCTTTCACACACACTCTGTTGACACATTTTGATTGTCCATGTCCTTAGATGTGATTCAGAAAAGACAGACACTGATCAGCTTTAGCTTTTTTTTTAGCATGAGTTTAACAGTCTGTACTCCTTTCAGCCAATCTATTTGACTGTGAGTGGGTGGGGGCTTGATGTTTTAATGAGAAAACTCTTGCAAAGGCTTGGGATTTGCCAGAGCTGAACTGTGGTCCATTATCTGAAATCAGTGTTTCAGGAATTCTATGTCTAGCTAATTGTGTCGGGTCCCTTTCGTGAGTCTTGGTTCCTCCCAAGGTTTCTTCCTCCAGCTCTGAGGGAGGTTCTCCTCGCCACTGTCTCCGTTGGCTGCTCACTGGGGGTCTTGGATCTTTCATGTCTTATGTTATTTCTTTTTCTGTCTTTTACTAAATACTAATTATTTGTGATGACTTTGTGATGATAACAGTTGTAAAAAGCTATACAAATAGATTTGACTTGACCGTTTCACATTTGACTTTTTGTCTATTCTCTGCAGTAAACTGTAAGGAATTACATTGGCTTGCGCACCAGTATCCAGTTTGAATTTGATAGGCTTGTGCTTGTCTTTCACATGGTTTTCCATAAGCAGGGCATTTACATAATGCATGCACTTCTCTCCCACTAGAAACTGCTACAAACACTCTCCTCTCCTCTATCTCCACCTCTGTCGACCTTCTCTGCCCTTTCTCTAGGTCAAATTCTTCTCCACCTTCCCTGTGGCTGTCAGATGTTCTAAGCAACAACTAAAGTGATCTCCTCTCTTGGATTCTCTTACCACTGTTACGCCGATGACACTCAGCTCATCCTTTCTTTCCCACCGTCTGACACACAGGTCTCTACCCGCATCTCAGCATGTCTTGCTGACGTCTCTTCTTGGATGGCTGCTCATGACCTCAAACTCAACCCCAGCAAGACAGAGCTGCTGTACATCCCGAGAACTGCTGGACTTCAAAGCGATCTGGCATTCTCATTTAAGAACTCACTGGTCACTCCTTCTACAGAAGCTGGAAGCCTTGGTGATCAGTTATCGTTCTCAGCTCATGTTGCAGTTCTGACTCTGTCCTGCAGATTTCTCCTGTACAACATCTGGAGAACTTCACCCTTCCTCTCTAGAGAGTCGCCTAGGTGCTCGTTCAGTCTCTCCTCACTTTAAGACTTGACCACTGCAGCTCTCTTCTGGCTGGACTCCCTCTTCGCACCATCAGACCCCTGCAGTTGATCCAGAAAACAGCGGGCCGGGTCGTCTTCAACATTTCTAAATTCAGCCATGTCACTCCACTGCTGTGTTCTCTTTTCACTGGCTTCCTGTAGCTTCTGCCCTCATCAGATTCAGACCCCTGACTCTGGTCTACAAAGCCAAGACTGGACCAGCCAGCCCCTCCGTACTTGATGGCGATGGTCAAAAGTTGATCTGCACCAAGAGCCCCTCCAGCTTCAAGTACAGCTCGGCTCGACCCGCTGTTCCTTTAAAATCCACGTAAGACGAGCGTCCAGACTTTTCTCTGTCCTGCACCAAAGTTGTGGAACGAACTTGCACTGGGTGTCCGAACAGCAGAGTCCAACGCTTGCTGTCCTCAAACCCAGACTGATACCCTCCTCTTCTGAGAGGACTTGGGTGAATAGTAGAATAATATGGTCTCCTTACTGACTTGTGTTTAGTAGAGTTTAAGATTAGAGCTCTGAAGTTTAGTCTATTGAAACTAGCTGAGGTTCTTCTTGAGTAAATATCAGAATCAGGATCAGATTTATTGGCCAAGTATGTTCACACACAAAAGAAATTTGTTCCGGCTGTTAGTGGCTCTCTAGTATTAGCGATATACAGCTACTCTACATATAATTTACAGACAGTACACAGTACACACAGACTATACCAGGACATTTATATACAGTGTGCTTTACAGTGTTCTTAACAGAACAGCAGTATGCAGCTCTATACAGATTAAATACTGTTACACAGCAGTGTAAACGTGTGTGAGATGAGTGATGGTGCAGTAATGCAGTAACTGTAGGATAAGAGTGATGAGAGTTTATCAGTAATATCTGTGGCCTGTAGCTGATGGTGATCAGCTGTTGAGGATGGTAATGGCGTGAGGGTAAAAGCTGTTCCTGTGTCTGACGGTCTGAGTGGACACAGTTCTGTAGTGTCTGCCAGACGGGAGCAGCTGGAAGAGGTAGTGACCTGGGTGCGAGGAGTCCGTAAGGATTTTCTCTGCCTGTTTTCTGGTTCTTGAGCAGTACAAGTCCTGAATGGAGGGCAGAGAAGCACCAAGGATTCTCTCAGCTGTCCTCACTGTTTGCTGCAGTCTGTTCCTGTCCTGCTCCAAACCAGACAGTGATGGATGAACACAGTATGGATTTGATGACTGCAGTGTAGAACTGTTCCTAAAGTCCACTCTTATCTCTACAGTCTTGAGCATGTTCAGCTCCAGGTTGTTCTGACTACATCCGTTCAATCGCCACTGACACATGGCAGGGGAAACAGTGAGCTGGGAGAGTTTGTAGGACAGAATGACAATGGTGTTGAACACCAAGCTGAAGTCTTGAAGGTTTGTCTTTTTATGTTGTTGATTGATCTTTTACTAATTACTGATTGTGTAAAGCTGCTTTGTGACAACAGATCTGTCTGTTTATTATATTCTATTTTAATCATTTTTTCAAAACATTTTCTTCAAGTTCAGACAGCTCTCTCAGAATACTCCTTTTGGAGTGAACATAACCTTGCAACGATGAGATTCATCTCCTCTGGAAGGAGAACGAACCACAACGCACTTTTTTAAAAGTACTCCTCTGTGTGATTGGTGCATTTACACATTTATCCCAGAGAGGGCTCTAAATCCCTAATTTCCCCAAATTTACAGACTATTGCTGTAATGTGGTGCTCACTTACAGCAGGGTTTGAACGCAGGCCGCAGTATTGGCGAGCCGGCGCGCTACTGAGTGAGCTACCACGATCACGTGACCAACGGCCCCAAGTGCAGAGTCCTTAATCTTAGAGCAGGGAAAAACGGAAATGACAAACCACTCAGGACTCGAACCCAGGCCACCACGTCGCAAGACCGATTCTCTGCCGCTTCCCCAAAGCAGCAGTTATAAAAGCGGCCAACAAATGAAATGTAAAAAAGGGTGAATTTAATAAACAAGGAGACGCCGCGTCTAACGCGAAATAAAGGCGGGACACAAACAAACAAAGGACGCCAGGGGAGAGCTGGCTGCCTCTTTAACGCTAGAGGGAAATACAACTAAGGGCAAAAAGAATCTCCCAAAAGAAACGAGAAAACTGGGAAGTTACAGGGAAGACAGACACTCCTGCCTTCCTCTGTAAAAACAAGTGTATGTGTGCTAACACACACACACATACAGGTTTTTAAGTCTTATGAGGACTTTCCCTCCCAAACTAATTTTAACGTGGTTTAAGGGGACTCACCTTTCCCTTTGCTTTAAAGAGATGGTGGAAAGATTAAAAAAATGTTTTTCCCTGCAGAACACTGAGATTACCTTCATTTTTTCTACACAAACTGAAACGCTTGATATTCCAACCTGACAATATGCTTGCACATAGAGACATGCTGAAAATCTCCCGCCTACCGTAAGAATGTGGTTTTTGAGGACATACCCGTTTTAGCAGGACACTGAATTACCAATGCAGAAAAACTACAAATTTACAGTATTTTAGGGGCAGCGATGGTTTACTGGTACTTAAGTACACGACAGGAAACACTCAAAACTGCAAGTGCTTGTATCCAGTAATATTGGGACATGTCGTTGCTAAAGGTAAAAACTAAAATAATCTTTCCCTTGGATTATTAAAAAGAAGTAAAAACAAACATTAATAACATGTCAATAAACCATAATCTTTTAAAAAATAAAAACTGAAAAAAAAACAATTCCCCCTAAACAATTTTAAAGGAGTGAACAGAAACATAAATTTCATGTCCAAAATCACAAAAATATTTAGCTAGCTATTTCTAACAATCTCTTTTGTGCAGTTCGACCAGCAAGCACATAATCTTTAGCATCCTTGCAGTGCTGGCAAAATGCCATTTTGCCATTGTGGCCAGAGTTCTCTTTATGTAAGGCTTGAAATGCCTCATTACAGCCATCATCTCCTGTTTTGACCACAGTGTTCTTATCCTCTTCCTGGGTTTTTTAGTGTCTGCTGAAATATGATCATTGAGTCAAAAAAACCAAAAAACAAATTTGATTCTAATGATAAAATAAACTACGAACAATAGAAGATACAAAAGTTAATAAATACAGTACCTCCAACAGCACAATCCATGTGGGTCTTCTGCATCTCTATAAAAACAGGAAATTAATTAATCCGCATCAGAAAGCTGTAATATGAAAGCTGTACACGCACTTCATAAAACAATTACAGCAGAACATCAGAGGTTTTTTAGTTACCCAATTAATGTGTTTATATGAACTTGGGTAATCAGATAATGGATTTGATGAATTTTATACAATACTAGTCAAACATTTGAACTTTAAATTAAGTGGTTTATTTTTATTTTATTATTATATTATTATAAGTTTTTCTGCATTGTAGATTAGTTCTAAAGTCATTCAAACTATAAAGAAAAACATGAAATTATTTAGTAAACAAAAAAAATGTTAAACCAGAATATGTTTTACATTTTTAAAAGTAGGAACCTCTTGCTTGGATGACAGCTTTGCATATCTTGGTATATTTTGGCATTTTCTCAGTCAGCTTTATGAGGTGGTCAGCTGGAATGGCTTTCAGTTTACAGTTTTGCCTAGTCAAGAGTTAATTACTTGGATTTCTTGCCCTCTTAATGTGCTTAAGACCACCAGTTGTGTTGTGAAGAGGTTGAGTTCGTATGCAGTATGCAGTCCTTTGGGCAGTTTCGTTGATGAACTGGATGTTCTCTTGAGTGGACTCCCTGTTGACGCCTCACTTATTCTACTTGGCGACTTCAGCCTTCTCAGAGAAGCTCCAGTCATCATGTCTTCATCCTTTGATCTCATCCTTTGGTCTCACGTCCAGCCAGTCTGCACCAGCACACAGAGCAGGGAACACTCTGGACCTGATCTTCAGCAGACCTGTCCCTGCTCTGGACGTGGCTGTGACTCCTCTGGACTTCTCTGATCACCACTTTCTCTCCTTCTCACTCCCCCTCTCTGCTCCTTCAACCACTGCTTCCTCAAGTTCCTCCACTCTTCACCTCAGTCTTCACTCTGTCTCCCCCCCTCAGCTCTCGCCTCAACTGTCCTGAACACTCATCCTGAATCCTTCTCCTCTCTCCCACTAGAAACTGCTACAGACTCTCTCCTCTCATCTGTCTCCACCTCTGTCCACCTTCTCTGCTCTTTCTCACCTAGGTCAGCAAATTCTTCTTCACCTTCCCTGTGGCTGTCAGATGTTCTCCGCAACAACCGTAGAGAGCTAAGAATGGCTGAAAGGAAGTGGAGGAAGTCTCAACACGACCTCCACTCCTATCAGTCTCTTCTCTCCAGGTTCAGAATGGAAGCTGCTGCTGCCGCTAAAGCATCTTACTACAGGGGGAAACTGGAATCATCTGCATCTGACCCACGCAAACTCTTCACCATCTTCTCCTCTCTCCTCAACCCTCCTACTCCCCCACCTCCCACTACCCTGTCTACAGAAGATTTTGTCTCCTTCTTTGAAGAAAAGGTTGACAAGATCTGCCAATCTTTTCCCCCCGCCTCTACCCAGCTCTCTAGACACTGCCCTCCTCCTCCCTCTTCTCTGACCTGCTTCTTTCCTCTTTCCACAGATGACCTCCTACATCTTCTCACCTCTAATAATCCTACCACCTGTCCACTAGACCTTGTTCCAAACAATCACTCCAAACCTCCTTCCTTTCATCTCCTTCATCATAAACAGCTCTTTGTCATCAGGTCAGGTACCATCGGCCCTCAAGTCTGCCTTATCCTAAAGAAGCCAACTCTAGACAGCTTGGACATCGGCAACTACAGACCCATTTCTCTTCTCTCCTTCCTCTCAAAGATTCTCCAACATTCCGTCTACAACCAACTGTCTCTTTCTCACTCAGAACAATCTACAGGACCCTAACCAGTCTGGCTCATTTGAGAACTCACTGGTCACTCCTTCTACAGAAGCTTGAAGCCTTGGTGTAGTCATGGATGATCAGTTATCGTTCTCAAGTCACGTTGCAAAAGTAACTCGGTCCTGCAGATTCCTCCTGTACAACATCCAGAGAATTCGACCCTTCCTCTCTAGAGAGTCGCTAGAGAGAACCTCTTCTGAGAGGACTTGGATGAATAGCAGAGTACTATGGTCACCTTATTGTATTGTGTTTAGTAATGTCTAAAGCTTAGAGGTATCTTTTGAATTATTAGTCTATTCTAACTAGCTAAGGCTTTTCTTGGGTAAATAGCAAAGCACTTTGTAAGTCGCTCTGGATAAGAGCGTCTGCTAAATGCCATAAATGTAAATGTAAATGTCTCTCATAGTTGAGATCTACCTATGATGTCAATTACAGGCCTCTTTAATTTTTTTAAGTGGGAGAACTTGCACAATTGGTGACTGACTAAATTTTTTTTTTTCCCCACTGTACATGCATTGGTAAAATCCTTTATTTGAATTTCAACACTGATGGACTTCTTATTACTGAACTCAATAACGTCAGCCAGTGAAGTTCCACAAAATGAATGATGCATTAGCAACGGCACCTCAATGAGTTACCTAGAAAGCATAGATCTTACAAAACAATTATTCGACATTTATTGTTTTTTGAAAGTGTGTTTTTTATGCTATTACATTTTCTACATATCAGTGTCATAACATATTAAAATGACTAATATTGTTTATCACTAACATTTCTGAGACAGTATATCGTCCACAAAATATAGTTCTTGTGGCTGACCTACTGGGCCCATACATCAGGAAATACAGGCACCTTACATATGTGCCGCAACTGAGCATAAATGCATCTTTGTTGCAGGGAATGCATCCCCTTTGCATCATTATTTGCACAGCACTAAATAGGAAAAGTTTAATCCAGCATTTGATGTGAGACTGACAGAGTGCCTGTAACATTTGTTGTCATAACCACAGCACAATTTCTTTAACTTACCCCTTCTTCTCCTTCGTTTGGAACCTGTGAACTTTGTTGCTGGGACTGTTGCTGGTCCATCATGGCCAGGATTGGACTGGTTGTGACCAGAGTTGTTTCAGTCATGTTCTAAAAACATCAAGAACAATCTAGTAGAAATGCTAATTCCTTCATCTTTAAAAACAAAGGACAACTTAATGACCAAACCATGTTTAATAAGGCTTACATAAAACAATAACAAAATTTCACATGTATCATTGCTTTGTTTTAATGCTATGTGGTTCTGTGTTGTCCATTTGATGAAGTTGTTTAAAAAAATATGTACAAGACTGTCTAAAACATGAACTAGAGCTTAAGAAAAAGAAGCCCCTCGAGACCACAATTTTGTCATTTACTACACACACAGGCTGTAAGGGGTGGCTCTAGGGCAAGGCCTCCTCCTACCACCAGGGGGAGGCCCCGAGTCACCCCAGCCAGTAATTGAGCCCAATTCCCTACACCTGGGCAGTAGGCTATATAGGCACACAGATCCAGTTGCCCCACTGCTGGATCTTTTGACTCTGGTCGTGTGTGTGTCTGTGTAGATCTCGAGGTGAAGGCTGAGTGTGTGTCACTCCCCTTCGTGTGTCTCTCCCGAGTCTGTCTCCCTGTGTCTGTGCAGTGTGTGTGTGTGTGTGTGTGTGTGTGTGTGTGTGTGTGTGTGTGAGGCCAACTATAGTCCCCAAAGCCCGGATTGTGGCGCCCATCCGATGGGGACTAGAGGACGCGACTTTACATACCCGGGCATGTAAGGGAACAGGTGCTTCAGTGGGGCCATGCGTCCTCCCAGGCAGCACACCCAGGGACTACACACACGCTCGAGCTTCTGCGAAGGTGATTCTGGTGGCCCGGCATGGAAGGCGACGTGCGTGCTCATGTAGCTTCCTGTTTGGTGTGCTCCCAATGCAAAGATCCCAGAACCAGGCCCACTGGTCTGCTGCTCCCTCTGGCTGTCCCCACGCATCCTTGGTCCCACCTGTCCCTTGACTTTATCACAGGATTGCCCCGATTACATGGCAACACTGTGATTCTAGTCATTGTGGACAGGTTCTCCAAGGCTGGCTGCTTTGTGGCTCTTCCAAAGCTGCCGTCAGCTAAGGAGACAGCGGATCTAGTACTCAACCAGGTGGTTCGAGTTCACGGACTCCCCTCTGACATGGTCAGACCGTGGGCCCCAATTCACCAGCCGGTTCTGGGGTGCATTTTGCCGATTGTTGGGGGCGGAGGCCAGCCTCACATCTGGCTTCCACCCCCAGTCTAACGGCCAGACAGAGAGGGTAAATCAAGACCTGGAGCGCACCCTCCGCTGTCTGGCCTCCTCCTCACCCTCTACCTGGTCTGACCAACTGATTTGAGCGGAGTACGCACATAACCCTCTGGCACTCGTCCCTGGGAATGTCACCCTTTGAGTGCCAGTACGGGTGCGCTCCGCCCATGTTCCCAGGACAGGAGGCAGGAGCCGGGGTCCGGTCGGCAGAACAGATGGTCAGGTGTTGTCGGAGAATCTGGCAGAAAGCCCACAGGTCCCTCCTGTCTGCAGTAGCTGCTCAGAAGCGCTATGCGGACAGGAGGCGAAGGCCAGCTCTGACCTATTGTCCTGGGCAACGGGTTTGCCTTTTCCTTCGCCGGGTCAACCCCATTGCCTACCGCCTTGCCCTTCCCCCTTCGATGCGCGTTACACCCACCTTCCACGTGTGCCGCCTCAAGCCCGTCTTGTGTTCCGTAAGTCCCGCCGATCCGCCTGGCCCACATACGTTTGGCGGTGCACCGGCCTACACTGTCAGGCGCCTTCTGGATGTCCGTCGGGTCCGGGGCGGGCTTGGGGAGGCCCCGAGTCACCCCAGCCAGTAATTGAGCCCAATTCCCTACACCTTGGCAGTAGGCTATATAGGCACACAGATCCAGTTGCCCCACTGCTGGATCTTTTGATTCTGGTGGTGTGTGTTTCTGTGTGCCTGTGTAGTTCTCAAGTGTGTCTCCCCTTCATGTGTTTCTCCCGAGTCTGTCTCCCTGTGTCTGTGCTGTGTGTGTCTGTCTGTGCTGTGTGTGTGTGTGTGTGTGTGTGTGTGTGTGTGTGTGTCTGTGCAGTGTGCGTGTCTGTGTGTGTGCAGTGTGTTTCTGTGTGTGTGCAGTGTGTGTGTACGTGTAGCACTCATACACTCGTGTAGCAGAGGAAGGCAGGAGTGTCCGTCTTCCCTGGTGTGTGTGTGTGTGTGTGTGTGTGTGTGTGTGTGTGTGTGTGTGTGTGTGTTTGCACTAGTTTTACAGAGGAAGGCAGGAGTGTCTGTCTTCCCTGTAACTTCTCAGTTTTCTTGTTTCTTTTGGGAAATCCTTTTTGCCCTTAGTTGTATTTCCCTCTAGTGTTAAAGAGGTACCCTGCTCTCCCCTGGCGTCCTTTGATTGTTTGTTTTCCCGCCTTTATTTCGCGTTACATGCGACATCTCCTTATTTATTAAATCCACCCCTTTACGTTTCTTTTGTTGGCCGCTTTGGGGAAGCGTTGGTCTCGCGACGCGGCGGCCTCGGTTCGAGTCCCGAGAGGCTTTATTTTTCATTTCCGTTTTACCTGCTCTAAGATTAAAGACTCTGCACTTGGGCCCGTTGGTCACGTGATTGGGGTAGATCACTCAGTAGCGTGCCGGCCCGCCAACACGGCAGCCTGGGTTCAAACACCGCTGTAAGTGAGCACCACATTACACAGGCGGATATCAATATGCACTGAAAATCCTCTGCAGAGCCCCTGTAAAGCATAGTGTTCTTATAAACCAGGTCTGGACCTTACACACCCTAGAACACACCAACTCCCAGTAACCACTGCAGTCCTAGTAAGTACTTAAGTCCTTATATAGAAGGTTTCTGTCACACATGTTGATACACACAAACTTTGAACACAGGAATTTAACTATCAGCAAACCCCATGCATGTCCTTGTTGAACACACTGTACTCAAAGGACAGGTCTTGGTCATACACAGCTTAAATACAAAGACTAGCTAAATTCAGCAGACAATGGCTGCAAGGTCTTCAGTCTTCAGATAAAGACTAAATTAATCAGAGCAACATACCATTATTATTTTAATCTGCATTTGTGAACTTTCTGTTGAACATTCATCTTATAATACCTTGCATCTCCATGGCCAGTCACCGTAGTTGTGTTCTTCTCCAGTACTTATGCTTCTTGTTGCAAACAAACACAGATGGGGTTTTCCCTCTGTTGTGATTGTTCTCATTTTGCTGTTTGGGTTAAGATGGTCATCATTCACAAGTCTCCCGAGAGAGTCGTCTTCCAGAGAAGCATCCACACTAATAATGTGAATAATCAGAACATTTTAGTATTTGGACAAAAAACAAACCTTCACAAATGACCACACTGGCATGTTCTTACAGATCATACCGAGCAAATGTAGAATGTAAAATTTTACGTACCAAAAGAGTTTTCCATTGTAGCGAAATTCAAACATGAATACTTTTAGGGCATCATGATATGTCTCTTTTCAGATTCATGTTTGCTTAATAGTTCCCCTTTGTACTCCAATAGAAAATCTCCCTTATCAAAAGGTACACAGCTGAACACCCCACGTCCTGCAAAAAAAGAGAATATGTTAAGCTAACATTTCACAATTCTTGGTCTGTGTGTTGGTAATAATGCATATATATATATTAAAAAACATCAAATACATCAATACATTTTTCTGAATTTATATATTTCACATCAAACCCATCCTTGTCTTTACAAACAGATGTAAAATATACAGCCTCCTCTTTTGGATTTACTTTTTTCCTTCGCAGATTCATGGCTGCCATCTTACAAAATGGCTCTCCTGTGCCTGGCAAAAAAAGAAATCTGTTTTTATTTCATTTTTATCATAAACGGTTTGTAAATAGTTTATTTGATTTATTCATTTATGTTAATATTAATTTCATTTCATGTAGTCTATTTGATCTTTTTATACAGCTAATGATTTGACACCTCTGCATTTCTTCACTTTAACAAACTAGCTAAACTCCAGAAACAGAGAATATGTAGCAAGCTGTTAACTGAGAATGGCTGGAATTGCGCTGACTCAGCCATTTTAAACCTCCAAAGCAACAGAAAATGGCTGACCTAACATTTACCTAGCCTTACCTACCTAATTAGCTAAATCCCATAAACAATAGACAATAGCTAAATGTACACTTGTCCAGCTATTTTAAATGTCATAAACAAATTAAAGAGACTAGAACATGAACTAGAGCTTGAGAAAAAGAAGTCTCTCGAGACCACAATTTTGTCATTTACTATACACACAGGCTGATATCAATATGCACTGAAAATCCTCTGCAGAGCCCCTGTAAAGCCCCTGTGAAGCACAGTGTCCTTATAAAACAGGTCTGGACCTTACACACCCTAGAACACACCAACTCCCAGTAACCACTGCAGTCCTAGTAAGTACTTAAGTCCTTATATAGAAGGTTTCTGTCACACATGTTGATACACACAAACTTTGAACACAGGAATTTAACTATCAGCAAACCCCATGCATGTCCTTGTTGAACACACTGTACTCAAAGGACAGGTCTTGGTCATACACAGCTTAAATACAAAGACTAGCTAAATTCAGCAGACAATGGCTGCAAGGTCTTCAGTCTTCAGATAAAGACTAAATTAATCAGAGCAACATACCATTATTATTTTAATCTGCATTTGTGAACTTTCTGTTGAACATTCATCTTATAATACCTTGCATCTCCATGGCCAGTCACCGTAGTTGTGTTCTTCTCCAGTACTTATGCTTCTTGTTGCAAACAAACACAGATGGGGTTTTCCCTCTGTTGTGATTGTTCTCATTTTGCTGTTTGGGTTAAGATGGTCATCATTCACAAGTCTCCCGAGAGAGTCGTCTTCCAGAGAAGCATCCACACTAATAATGTGAATAATCAGAACATTTTAGTATTTGGACAAAAAACAAACCTTCACAAATGACCACACTGGCATGTTCTTACAGATCATACCGAGCAAATGTAGAATGTAAAATTTTACGTACCAAAAGAGTTTTCCATTGTAGCGAAATTCAAACATGAATACTTTTAGGGCATCATGATATGTCTCTTTTCAGATTCATGTTTGCTTAATAGTTCCCCTTTGTACTCCAATAGAAAATCTCCCTTATCAAAAGGTACACAGCTGAACACCCCACGTCCTGCAAAAAAAGAGAATATGTTAAGCTAACATTTCACAATTCTTGGTCTGTGTGTTGGTAATAATGCATATATATATATTAAAAAACATCAAATACATCAATACATTTTTCTGAATTTATATATTTCACATCAAACCCATCCTTGTCTTTACAAACAGATGTAAAATATACAGCCTCCTCTTTTGGATTTACTTTTTTCCTTCGCAGATTCATGGCTGCCATCTTACAAAATGGCTCTCCTGTGCCTGGCAAAAAAAGAAATCTGTTTTTATTTCATTTTTATCATAAACGGTTTGTAAATAGTTTATTTGATTTATTCATTTATGTTAATATTAATTTCATTTCATGTAGTCTATTTGATCTTTTTATACAGCTAATGATTTGACACCTCTGCATTTCTTCACTTTAACAAACTAGCTAAACTCCAGAAACAGAGAATATGTAGCAAGCTGTTAACTGAGAATGGCTGGAATTGCGCTGACTCAGCCATTTTAAACCTCCAAAGCAACAGAAAATGGCTGACCTAACATTTACCTAGCCTTACCTACCTAATTAGCTAAATCCCATAAACAATAGACAATAGCTAAATGTACACTTGTCCAGCTATTTTAAATGTCATAAACAAATTAAAGAGACTAGAACATGAACTAGAGCTTGAGAAAAAGAAGTCTCTCGAGACCACAATTTTGTCATTTACTATACACACAGGCTGATATCAATATGCACTGAAAATCCTCTGCAGAGCCCCTGTAAAGCCCCTGTGAAGCACAGTGTCCTTATAAAACAGGTCTGGACCTTACACACCCTAGAACACACCAACTCCCAGTAACCACTGCAGTCCTAGTAAGTACTTAAGTCCTTATATAGAAGGTTTCTGTCACACATGTTAATACACACAGACAGTCTAAACTAGCACTCAGTTAAATTAAACCACAAAACAATAGAACATGTCTAAAATAGTATCCCCCTTAGCCTCTATAAACCTTACAAATAACAGAGAATGACCGAGCCTGCACTCATGCAGTCACATTAACCCTAATAAACAACAGAGAATGGCTTAATTAACAATTACCCAGCCATTTAAACCCCATAAACAACAACATGTCTAAACCTGCACTCACCTAGCCCAACTAGCTTCACCCCACAAACAGAGAACAGCTAGCTCCAGCTAAAGCAGCTCTCCAAACTGAACCCCATAAACAGAGACCAGCTAGCACCTAGCTAAAGTAGCACTCGCTTAGCCAAATTAAACCCCCTGTCTCAGACTTCATACAAAAACTAATTAATGCAGTAAAATGTGCACTGTGAAAATTGATATGTTTAAAGTAAATTTTAAGTGCTTTTATTATGCTGCTCTCTTGTTTTGCTGCTGTAAAAACTGACTTTCCCCGTGGGATAAATAAAGTGACCTATATATCTATATCTATATCTATAGCTAATTGATGTAGCTCTCAGCCAATCAGCGCTCGAGAAGCCAATCTGAGGCCCAGCCAATCAGGAGTTGCAAATCTTAACACCGAGGCCACACAGGTGCTGTTACCACACCAGACTACAGGGGCGCTAGACCAAATTTGGAGTTAACACTGTGTTAAGCAGTTTTTGGGGTTTTATGGTGTAAAAGGACATGGCACCAAAATTGGAACAGGAGTTTCCCACACTTAGATAAGTGCATCTACGGTCCCGGAATTATGAGGACATCGGCCCTGTCCTCATAAACCCAAATGTCCTCCTAATGTCGGTGCGTAGTCAGGTGAAAAGTCCCCACAGACCACAAAAACCAACGTGCGCACACACACACACACACCAGGGAAGACGGACACTCCTGCCTTCCCCTGCTAACCGAGTGTATGTGTGCTAACACGGAAACGAACACACGAAGGAGAGTGACACCCACTCAACCTTCTACTCGAGACAGTGACTGGCACACACACTCGACCAGACTCGAGTCAAAAGATCCAGCCGTGGGGCAACTGGATCTGTGTGCCTATATAGCCTACTGCCCAGGTGTAGTTAGTTTCTGGTCTGGGCAGAGATGGTTCAGAACTCCCTCCTTACCAGGTTTATCTAGGGCATCAACCTTCTCTGGCCCTCTGGACTGGAGAGGAGACCTCGGTGCCATCCAGCCCTTCCTGTGGCGCTACAAGCAGCAGGCAGACTGGCGGAGAGGGAAGATTAATGGGCCTTTGTTATTACGCTCTCCTCCAAGGCAATCCCTGGACTCTGCCCATGGACCCAAAGAAGAAGCCAGGATTCCAGAAATCTCCGGACTTCCCTCGTTAAAGGCATTCAATACACCTGCCCTTGCACAACACACATGTCAGTGTGAATTAGCTTTGTACAGCCTCTGTATCTTAGTGTTCCATGGTCTGCTCAAGGGAACACTCTGGGCTCTACGCTTTCTGTCCTGTCCTGTTTGCAGTAACCTTTATTATTGTTGTCGTTCTGTATTTCTGTTCTGTTTTTCCTCCCTGTTGATCTGAAGCTCAGCTTCGTGTTTTGTTTTCTGCTAGTCCAAGGCCATGCTTAGGGTTTTGGTTTTTCCCCTTTTGAAGCTCTGCTTCATGTTTTTGTTCATACCTTGTCTGAAGCGCTGCTTCGTGTTTTTGCTTCTGCCCTTATTTTGCACGGCTCAGTAGTTTTTGTTTTTTTCCCTGCCCTTTCGTATGTTTCATGTTTGTCCCTCTACCCAGCTCAGTCTCCTCCCAGTCCCAGGTTTGTTGTTTGGCCCAGTCTAGGTTCCTTTGCTACATTGAGCTTGTTTGAGGGTTTTGTCCCTTACTGTGCTGCTCCTCTGTTGTATTCTTGTTTGGCTGTTCCCTGTTATTTTGTACCCCTTGTTATTAAAGTCTTGCATCATTGTCATGGTGTGAAAAGCTTTGAGGTGGAGGCTGATGTAAATATTATAAAGAACACTATTTCTTTATATATAAACTGTTGTTGGGGTTAGGGTCAAGTTTAGGGTCATGGTCAGGGTAATGACCTATTGATTTTATTGGAGTATTAATGGTGCTAATACTGGATTAAAATATCACATGAGAAGAAGACCACTTATACTCAAATAGCATGCTTGGTCCGAAGGCTGTGACATGTACAATGACTTCCCCCATTGCAATCCATCAGACTGCATGGTTGAGTAGGAAGATCAAGGGTAGTGCACGGGCCAGCGCTTGTTAAGCATTGCTATCGGGCTTTTGGTCCTGTAGTAGGCCTAAAGGGAGCAGAGTGAGGCGAGCAGAGTGAGGAGTGTGCCACTAGACTGAGCAGGACACCCTGTAGACCTACTTGGCCTTGTTTGCTCACCTATTCCCTCTCCCCAATGCCATAGTTAAGCAGGGAGTGAACAGGTGTGAGGGTGAGGGTTAGGTTAGGGTTTAGGGTTTAGGGTGTAGGGTGTAGGGGTTAGGGTGAGGGTGAGGGTTTAGGGTTAAGGGTTAGGTTTAGGGTTAGGGTTTAGGGTTAGGGTTAGGTTAGGGTTAGGTTTTTGTTATGTACAATGACTTCCCCCATTACAATCCATCAGACTGCATGGTTGAGTAGGAAGATCAAGGGTAGTGCACGGGCCAGCGCTTGTTAAGCATTGCTATCGGGCTTTTGGTCCTGTAGTAGGCCTAAAGAGAGCAGAGTGAGGCGAGCAGAGTGAGGAGTGTGCCACTAGACTGAGCAGGACACCCTCTAGACCTACTTGGCCTTGTTTGCTCACCTGTTCTCTCTCCCCAATGCTACAGTAAAGCAGGGAGTGAACAGGTGTGAAGTTAAGGGTTAGGGTTAGAGTTAGGTTTAGGGTTGGGGGCTGGGGCTAGGGTTAAGGTTAAGGTTAAGGTTAGGGTTAGGGTTAGGGTTGGGTTAGGGTTAGGTTTAGGGTTAGGGCTTAGGTTATGATTAGGGTTGGGGGCTGGGGTTAGGGTTAAGGTTAAGGTTAGGGTTAAGGTTGGGTTAGGGTTAGGTTTAGGGTTAGGGCTTAGGTTATGATTAGGGTTGGGGGCTGGGGCTAGGGTTAAGGTAAAGGTTAGGGTTAGGTTAAGATTAGGGTTAGGAGCAGGCAGCAGAGTGAGGAGTGT
Organism: Salminus brasiliensis; assembly: GCF_030463535.1. NCBI lineage: Eukaryota > Metazoa > Chordata > Actinopteri > Characiformes > Bryconidae > Salminus > Salminus brasiliensis. The sequence continues at coordinate 18,294 of NC_132878.1, read as the reverse complement.
GCCACTAGACTGAGCAGGACACCCTCTAGACCTACTTGGCCTTGTTTGCTCACCTGTTCCCTCTCCCCAATGCTACAGTTAAGCAGGGAGTGAACAGGTGTGAGGTTGAGGTGTATTGAAAATCCTATGATTAGAGTGATGTGAGCAGAATGAGGAATAGGTGTGAGGTTGAGGTGTAGTAGATTTGATATGATTTGTAAATCTGTGATTATTGAGTCAGCTGTTGAGAGGAGGGCAGAGTGAAGAACACACTGCTAGACTAAACAGGGTTAGGTTTAGGGTTAGGGTTTTAGGGTTAGGGTTAGGTTAAGATTAGGGTTAGGGGCTGGGTTTAGGGTTAGGGTTAGAGGCTTGGGTTAGGGTTAGGACTAGATTAAGATTAGGATTAAGGTTAGGGTTAGGTTTAGGGTTAGGGCTTAGGTTATGATTAGGGTTGGTTAGGGTTAGGGTTAGGTTTTTGTTATGTACAATGACTTCCCCCATTACAATCCATCAGACTGCATGGTTGAGTAGGAAGATCAAGGGTAGTGCACGGGCCAGCGCTTGTTAAGCATTGCTATCGGGCTTTTGGTCCTGTAGTAGGTTTAAAGAGAGCAGAGTGAGGCGAGCAGAGTGAGGAGTGTGCCACTAGACTGAGCAGGACACCCTCTAGACCTACTTGGCCTTGTTTGCTCACCTATTCCCTCTCCCTGATGTTACAGTTAAGCAGGGAGTGAACAGGTGTGGACTTATTTTAAATTAGACGGTGTATAATCCCCAAATTTCTCTTGAATAGAGTGAGGAGATTTAATTGTTGATTTAGTGATGTTTGTAAGTTTTTAATAATTTTAGGACACATCATCAGTAGTGTACCTCAGAGTCATCAGGTGTTTCGGCCTTAAACTGTAATGTGATGCTCACTTACAGCGGGGTTTGAACCCAGGCCGCCGTGTTGGAGGGCCGGCGCGCTACTGAGTGAGCTACCACGATCACGTGACCAACGGGCCCAAGTGCAGAGTCTTTCAATCTTAGAGCAGGTAAACCGGAAATGAAAAGTAAAATTTCTCGGGACTCGAACCCAGGCCGCCGCGTCACGAGAGTGACGCTCTGCCGCTTCACCAAATCGGCAGTTATGAAAACGGCCAACAAATGAAACTTAAAAGGAGATGGGTTTAATAACAAAGGACGCCAGGGGAGAACTGGCTACCTCTTTAACTCTGGAGGGAAAAACAACTGAAGAGCAAAAAGGATCTCCCAAAAGAAACCAGAAAACTGAGAAGTTACAGGGAAGACAGACACCTGCCTTCCTCTGTAACACGAGTGTATGCGTGCTACGCGCACACACACACAGACACACACACCAGGGAAGACAGACACTCCTGCCTTCCTCTGGTACACCAGTGTATGAGTGCTACGCGCACACACACACACACAGACACCGGGAGAGAGACTCGGGAGGGAAACACACGAAGGGGAGTGACACACACTCAGCCTTCCACTCGAGACTACACAGGCACACAGATACACACACCACCAGAATCAAAAGATCCAGCAGTGGGGCAACTGGATCTGTGTGCCTATATAGCCTACTGCCCAGGTGTAGGGAATTGGGCTCAATCACTAGCTGGGGTGACTCGGGGCCTCCCCCTGGTGGCAGGAGGAGGCCTTGCCCTAGAGCTACCCCTTACAGGACCCCCCCCCCGAGGGGCGGCACCCGACGTCCCCAACCCAGCTGCACGGTCCTGACGAAATGCCCGGACGAGCCCGGGATCCAGAATGTGGCGGGAGGGCACCCAGGACCGCTCCTCCGGGCCATAACCCTCCCAGTCCACAAGGTACTGGAGCCCGCCTCGGACCCGCCGGACGTCCAGAAGGCGCTTGACAGTGTAAGCTGGCGCACCGCCAACTGTACGCGGGCCCGGCGGATCGGTGGAACCCACGGAACACAAGACCGGCTTGAGGCGGGACACATGGAAGGTGGGGTTAACACGCATTAGCGTGTCGAACGCCTCCTGGGCTTCCGTGGACCAGACGAACCTCCCCGACGTTTTTCTTGTTAAGGCGGTCAAAGGGGCTGCCACGGAGCCAAAATTCCTCACAAACCGCCGGAAGAAATTGGCGAACCCAAGGAAGCGTTGGACTAGGCGCAAAGAGGTTGGACGCGGCCAGTTGTCCACGGCCTTGATTTTGGCCGGGTCCATGCGCAGGGTGTTGTGGGACACAACAAAGCCCAGAAAGGAGATTGTCTGCGCATGGAAATGAGATTTCTCTACTTTCACAAAAAGGTGGTTCTCCAGGAGCAATTGGAGAACCCGGCGGACGTGGGTGACGTGTTCGTCTACAGACCTACTATAGATGAGGATATCCTCTAAGTATACGAACGCGTACCTGTCCAATGCCTCCCTGAGGACCTCGTTGATGTAGCGCTGGAAGACGGCGGGTGCGTTCATCAATCCGAATGGCATGACGAGGTACTCGTAGTGCCCAGACGGAGTGATAAACGCCGTCTTCCACTCATCACCCTCTTTGACCCTAACCAAGTTGTAGGCACTGCGCAGGTCCAGCTTGGTGAAGATGGAGGCCTGCTGCAGTGCCTCAAAGGCTGAGGTCATGAGGGGCAATGGGTAGCGGTCCTTGGTGGTGATTTTGTTGAGACCCCTGTAGTCAATACAGGGTCTCAAACCCCCATCCTTCTTCCCCACAAAGAAGAAGCCGGCTCCGGCTGGGGAAGTGGACGGCCGAATGAACCCCAGAGCCAGGGCCTCCTGGACATAGTTCTCCATTGCCTGGCGTTCTGGCGCCGACAACGAGAACAGCCTACCCCTAGGGGGGGTAGTGCCAGGGAGGAGGTTGATAGCAATGTCAAAAGGTCTGTGGGGGGGCAGCAATTGGGCCTGTCATTTGCTGAACACCTCCCGAAGGTCCCAGTACTCTTTCGGCACTTGCAAGGGGTCAAAACCTTCAGGAACAGTGTCGGTAGCCACAGAAGCCCCTGGGGCCTTGAGGCAGGAGGACTGACAAGCTGGCCCCCATGCCAAGACAGACCGAGATAGCCAGTCCACATGGGGGTTGTGCCGCTGGAGCCAGGGGAAACCCAGAACCAACTGCAAGTCGGGAGCACTAATGATGAAAAACACTATCCGCTCGGTGTGAGGACCGACTCGCAGCATAAGAGGGGGGGTTTGGTGGGACACCACCCCGGGCTCCAGTGACCGACCATCTATAGCTGCTATGGGCATAGGCTCCCTTAAGGGGACCAGCGGCAGGGCCAGCTTCCTGGCGAGGCCAGCATCCAGAAAGTTCCCTGCTGCTCCAGAGTCCAAGAAGGCAGGCAAGCGGACCTCAAACATCCCTGACGCTAGTGTGGCATTGAGGAATACCCCCTGGGCCCGAGGGAGAAGCGTCAGGTCAGTCAGTGGTCTCCCCTGCCCTGACGGACATTTGGCTTTTCCAGAGAGCTCGGGGCAAGCAGAACGGAGATGCCCAGAGACCCCACAGTAGAGGCACCTGCCCTCACGCATGCGGGCTTCACGCTCCTGCCGTGGCAGGCGAGTGTGCCCCAACTGCATGGGCTGGACACCACCATCGGGAGGCTCCTCTAACCCCCTAAAAGAGCCAGAGACAGCTGGTGGGCCATTAGAAGCTCGAGGGGCTTTGGCACTCCGCGCCCTTCGCCTCTCCTCGAGACGGTTATCAACCCGTTGGGCCAGCTCAATGAGTCGATCGAGGGAGGTGGGAGGGTCACGGCAGGCCAGCTCATCCTTGAGCTCTTCACCGAGACCATGGTGGAAAGCCGAGGTGAGAGCGCTGGCATTCCATCCACTCTCTGTCGATAGCGTGCGGAATTCGATGGCATACTCAGCCACCGACCTTTTTCCCTGACGCAGGTGCAGGAGGCGGGACCCTGCCTCTTCTCCACGGAGCGGAAGGTCGAAAGCCTGTGACAGCGCAGCCGCAAACCGGGCCGTGGAGGCACATACGTGGGGTTGGTGCTCCCACACCGGGGTGGCCCAGGCTAATGCCCTACCGGTGAGGAGAGAGATGATGTATGCCACCTTAGCACGCTCAGAAGAAAAGTGGGATGGTTGCAGCTCGAAAGCCAGTGAACACTGAAGGAGGAACCCTCTACATCCTCCTGGTTCACCAGCATAGCGCTCTGGGGCTGGTAGAGGGGGCTCAGCATAAGGAATCATGGCTGCTTGGGCAGGGGCAGCCTCCTCCTGGGGAGGTTCAGGAGTGTGCTGGGCTACTAGATTTGTCAGACCCTGCAGCTGAGAAAGGATCTGCTGCAGGGCCTGCTCATGCCTCCCCACAGTCACCCCCTGATTAGCTAGAGTGGCTTTTACCTGCTCTAGATTGAACATCTCTGCTGGGTCCATGTCTTGGCTGGATCTTTCTGTAATGTGATGCTCACTTACAGCGGGGTTTGAACCCAGGCCGCCGTGTTGGAGGGCCGGCGCGCTACTGAGTGAGCTACCACGATCACGTGACCAACGGGCCCAAGTGCAGAGTCTTTCAATCTTAGAGCAGGTAAACCGGAAATGAAAAGTAAAATTTCTCGGGACTCGAACCCAGGCCGCCGCGTCACGAGAGTGACGCTCTGCCGCTTCACCAAATCGGCAGTTATGAAAACGGCCAACAAATGAAACTTAAAAGGAGATGGGTTTAATAACAAAGGACGCCAGGGGAGAACTGGCTACCTCTTTAACTCTGGAGGGAAAAACAACTGAAGAGCAAAAAGGATCTCCCAAAAGAAACCAGAAAACTGAGAAGTTACAGGGAAGACAGACACCTGCCTTCCTCTGTAACACGAGTGTATGCGTGCTACGCGCACACACACACAGACACACACACCAGGGAAGACAGACACTCCTGCCTTCCTCTGGTACACCAGTGTATGAGTGCTACGCGCACACACACACACACAGACACCGGGAGAGAGACTCGGGAGGGAAACACACGAAGGGGAGTGACACACACTCAGCCTTCCACTCGAGACTACACAGGCACACAGATACACACACCACCAGAATCAAAAGATCCAGCAGTGGGGCAACTGGATCTGTGTGCCTATATAGCCTACTGCCCAGGTGTAGGGAATTGGGCTCAATCACTAGCTGGGGTGACTCGGGGCCTCCCCCTGGTGGCAGGAGGAGGCCTTGCCCTAGAGCTACCCCTTACATAAACACTACACACCCTCATCTGAGGCGGCCAGCCTGAGGTTGATCATTCCTAGGCTTGTGTCCCATGTCCAATTAGGTTTTAATATTATGGCATCTGATAGATGCTCAGGGCGCGTAGCCTATTTTAGGTTTTAGATCTAAAGGGTATTTTAGATGAAGCTGAGGTGAGGTCACGTATAACTAATTTGTTAGGTAAGGTCTACTGTTAAATGTATTGTTGCATTGTTGGTGCTAATCACCGATAGAAGACTGGGCACCCATTTAAGGTCTGTTTGCCCCAGACCACCTTCCCTGCGTGCTGTCCAAGTGGACTCAGAGAGGCTGGATACTTACCCCCTGCCCAAATGACCCTTTGTTAACACCGCAAGGTTTCCCAGGTCATCCAGACAGGGCCTGTGAGTGAGTCTCATCTTGGGGCCTACCCTGGCACCTTCTCCAAGAGAGAAAGTGAGGGCTGAGTCTCCAGAAGCCCCAGGGGCCAGGGCCAGCCGCGAACGGATCACTGCCTCCCTGACCCCCAGTTCATCCAGATCCTGTGCCCAAGCCGCCTGTTCGTTAACACCGCAAGGTATCCCAGGCAGCTTAGTGCTGGTGGGGGCCTACTCCGACAGAAGCCAGAGATCGGAAACCAGAGGCCAGGGGACCAAGGCCAGCCGCGAACAAATCACTGCCTCCCAGGACCCTGGGTCCAGAATCCGTGCCCCAACCACCCGTTGCCAGGTGGTTGATACCAAGACTCGGGAAGGTAGGTACCGTGCAATACGTCACCCCCCAGACAGTCTTGGGTGGAGGTCCAAGCCGGCGGATAGCCTTCCTACCATTCTAGCCGGGTATTCCCCAAGACGCTAGAATACTTTCGGAAAGATACCAAGCTTCTACCGCTTTGGACCCCCTGGGGTTGTACACTAACGGCGGACAACATCCTCACCTCTTTGAGTGATGCCGCCAAGCTTCTACCACCAGCGCTCCCCCCGTCTGGATTCCCCTGTGCTGGAGTGGCCAGGGCTATTTTGGAAACCTAAATCTGGATCAGGGTGGGTATTTATGTTTGTGGCTTGGATTATAGAGGGGTTTCAGCTCTTTCCAACGCAGAAAACCCCGTGTTTCTACCTGCTGTAGTTTTTGAGTTATTAACTTTTAAAGTTGGTTGGAGTGAGTTTCCTCTCCATCTCCTGCTGGGAATTCTGGCTGAAATTAGCATATTCGATATTAGGGTCTCCTCTCTCCTCCCTTTGGGTCCTCCCTGTCTGTTCATACCCTAGGGGTGGACTTTACGCCCAAATTTGGGGCCTGCTTGTCAAGGCTGGGGATCTGATCCTATTGGATGAGTTTTCCCGGGTCACAGAAGGGGGGTTGTGTCTGTGCATGTCCGTGTTTGTGTGAACAGGAGGAGGTGTGTGTGTGTGTGTGTGTGTGTGTGTGTGTGTGTGTGTGGGAGAGGGAGAGAGAAGGGGGGTGTTTGTGCCTGTCTGTGTGTGTGTCTATAGCTCAATTAAGGCTAGGATTAGGGTCTGGATTCAGGTTAGGGCTAAATTAAAGACTGGGGTTAGGGTTAGGGGTTAGGGTTTAGGTTTAGGTTAGGGTTAGGACTAGATTAAGATTATGATTAAGGTTGGGATTAGGACTAGGTTAAGATTAGGGTTAGGAACAGGCAGCAGAGTGAGGAGTGTGCCACTAGACTGAGCAGGACACCCTCTAGACCTACTTGGCCTTGTTTGCTCACCTGTTCTCTCTCCCTAATGCTACAGTAAAGCAGGGAGTGAACAGGTGTGAGGTTGAGGGTTAGATTAGGGTTAGGTCTTAGATTATGATTAGGGTTGGGCGCTGGGGTTAGGGTTAGGGTTAGGGTTGGGTTAGGGTAGGGTTAAGGTTAGGGGTAGGGTTAAGGTTAGGGTTAGGGTTTAGGGTTAGGATTACATTAAGATTATGATTAAGGTTGGGATTAGGACTAGGTTAAGATTAGGGTTAGGAACAGGCAGCAGAGTGAGGAGTGTGCCACTAGACTGAGCAGGACTAGGGTTAGGGTTAGGGTTAGGGTTAGGTTAGGGTTAGGGTTAGGGTTAGGTTAGGGTTAGGGTTGGGTTAGGGTTAGGGTTAGGGTTAGGGGTTAGGGTTAGGGTTAGGGTTAGGTTAGGGTTAGGGTTAGGGTTAGGTTTTTGTTATGTACAATGACTTCCCCCATTACAATCCATCAGACTGCATGGTTGAGTAGGAAGATCAAGGGTAGTGCACGGGCCAGCGCTTGTTAAGCATTGCTATCGGGCTTTTGGTCCTGTAGTAGGCCTAAAGAGAGCAGAGTGAGGCGAGCAGAGTGAGGAGTGTGCCACTAGACTGAGCAGGACACCCTCTAGATCTACTTGGCCTTGTTTGTTCACCTGTTCTCTCTCCCCAATGCTACAGTAAAGCAGGGAGTGAACAGGTGTGAGGTTGAGGTTGAGGGTTAGAGTTAGGTTTAGGGTTGGGGGCTGGGGCTAGGGTTAAGGTTAAGGTTAGGGTTAGGGTTAGGTTTAGGGTTAGGGCTTAGGTTATGATTAGGGTTGGGGGCTGGGGTTAGGGTTAAGGTAAAGGTTAGGGTTAGGTTAAGATTAGGGTTAGGGTTGGGGGCTGGGGCTAGGGCTAGGGTTAAGGTTAAGGTTAGGGTTAGGGTTAAGGTTGGGTTAGGGTTAGGTTTAGGGTTAGGGCTTAGGTTATGCTTAGGGTTGGGGGCTGGGGCTAGGGTTAAGGTAAAGGTTAGGGTTAGGTTAAGATTAGGGTTAGGGTTGGGGGCTGGGGCTAGGGTTAAGGTTAAGGTTAGGGTTAGGGTTAGGGTTAAGGTTGGGTTAGGTTTAGGGTTAGGGCTTAGGTTATGATTAGGGTTGGGGGCTGGGGCTAGGGTTAAGGTAAAGGTTAGGGTTAGGTTAAGATTAGGGTTAGGGGCTGGGTTTTTAGGGTTAGGGTTAGAGGCTTGGGTTAGGGTTAGGACTAGATTAAGATTAGGATTAAGGTTAGGGTTAGGTTTAGGGTTAGGGCTTAGGTTATGATTAGGGTTGGGGGCTGGGGCTAGGGTTAAGGTAAAGGTTAGGGTTAGGTTAAGATTAGGGTTAGGGGCTGGGTTTAGAGTTAGGGTTAGAGGCTTGGGTTAGGGTTAGGACT